>NC_054713.1:45808048-45854622 GCF_016097555.1 Gigantopelta aegis
ACAAACAAACCGAACAGAGTTGGAAGTAGTTAGGTTCGTTGACGACATTGTTATTTCCAAATCACTCATCCCAGTCTGGAGCTCCACGCGGTAAGACGTGTTTGTTCCGTTTGTGCACACTGCACGTGCTTTCGTGTGCTCGACTTGGGGTCCTTCATTTGGTTGTTTTTGTCAGCGAACGTTTTCTACTGGGATGTATGCGGCCATTGGAACTGATTGAACGCTGGAACGCTTCTCGTTTCGACAGCCTGCACCACCAGGTTGGATTCTTTTTTAGTGAGATTCCTCACTATGACTACTCGTATGACGGCCATTCTGCAGAACGCCACGGTTGCTCGCGTTTAGTCGCTACATGTCCGAGCCTGTCCTAGCAGCACTGGAAGATTGACCGCCCCACTCTAAGAAGAAATAGGAAGCGGAGTCAGCCCCTACTACTCTTTTTCTAGACTTTACTTTGCTTTATAGTGATACCATCTCGTATCCTCCGGAGTCGGACCTGTCCGCACCACTATACCAACTGTCACGGGGATCCTATAATACCCGTAACTGAATAAAATACGATTATCCAAATATCTCTCCTAACTGTATATCTATTAGATCTCTCTGTATCGGGCAGTGTATACCCGCGTGGCTCGGCTCTAGGTATAACAGAGATACGATCTTATATAAAGTATGTGTAATATAGCACGTTTAGTTCACTAGAAAACACAACAAAACACAATACACTTTGGAATCTGTATTAGTCTTAAGCTGACAAACCTTTGCCGCAGTTAATGGTTTACAACAACAATAATAATAACAACCCAGAACTAATCACTTAATTAGTTAATCACTAGGTGTCTAGTTTACACAATATTCTAATCACTTCACCGGGACACCCACACGTGTGATAATTGAGAAACGCTGCCCGGGGAACTTAATTAATAAAGGAATTACAACTCTATTCCTAACTGGTTAATTTTTAATTAACCCTTAACTACTCAATCAGTAACCTTGTAATACAGAATTAATACTGGTACCTATCACAATAAAGACAATAACATACAGTTTACCTAGGTCCTCTAGGATGACCGGCTCAGCTGTATATTTTTAGAACAGTGAAGCCTACAATTTACTTCGTCAGATTACCGGAAACACTGTCTAAATAATATTGGTATAATACAGTATTAAAATATTTAAAGTCACATCAATCTCATCAAGGTTATACAACAGAGCAGAAAAATATATTTACCACGTCCGGACTGAACTTATATAGATCGTTCAGTGGACGACGTCCGTTTCCCCTGGATACTTCCAATGTTTCTCCCCGATATCTCTAAATCCTATCTATTTATTACAAAATCAGAATATCGCCTGGGGGCACATCGCGGTTCTCCCCCTATCATGTGATATTTCCACAGCGACCAAGACGGCAATTTTCTCTTAGATGGCCAGACTTACTGTCGCCTAGTCGCCAAAATCACGGTCGTAAAAACCGCACTCGCGGAGGTATTACGTAACTACTGGCCACATGGCCTCCGCATCTGGTCTGGGTGTGTATTGGAAACAGCTCGACCACCGTCGCGCGGAGGTATTACGTAACAAAGTGCCCACCTAGTCTAAGTGCATATTGGGACTGCACACGGCCCTCTAAAACAATTTAAAAAAAATTAAGAGCATGTTCCGTCACACCAACCCATGACGACTGGACTATACCCTAGTCTGATACTCTCTCTCGTTCAGACGGATCCGGCTTCTCAAGATCTGTATTTCAGCACAGCACTACACCTTCAACGTCTATCGACGGTCAATCTAGCGGTTTTCTTGACGGGATGCAACCCATCTCGTCCCTTTAAGCTGTGCACCCAAACGGCCTTAACGAGGCCACTCGCGTGGACATATCGATCGGACTTTAAACTTTTAGATCTGCGTTCAAAATTTTACGTCGAAATTACTTCTTTTTTTTTTTTTTTTAAATATTATTAAATAGTCCGATCCTCTCTTTTCTCTTATTTAATTTTGGACTGTCCTTCTAAAATGCTCCAAATTATATAAATATTCGGCCGAGCAGTCAATTCTTTTTTATTTTTGGCTTGTAACCTTTTTTTTAAATTTATTTATTCTATTAACTTTTTTACTAATTGCTATTTTCAAAATTCTGCCCATTGTCAACCCCGCACCCCCTCCATCCCGAGTCAGGCCACCGATCTTATCGGAGGTCGGACTCGGGATGGGCATGTTCGAAACCCTAGTGGTATATGGGCATGTTAAACTAGTTATCATCATCATCATCCAAATCACTTTTACTTTTTTCTTACGTCAAACCAAACTGAAATTATTTACAAAAACAATTTTGTACGAGGATGGGTCCTCGCAACGCAGACAACAAATCTGAACCATGGACGACACAAAATATCTAAATTTGAAGCACATGTTTCACGGCAAAACGTCACTCACTGTATCGTCACGCATTCGTTTCAAGTATTCAACATAAAACAAACGCTTTAAATTGCAGTCTATATTCAATCTAATAGCCGTTTTTTAACGTTCTATTATAGCGAATTAACGCCGTAAATTATGGCGTTATAATACTGTAATAGTGCGTTTTAACGCCGTTATAAGAATAAGAATAAGAATAATTTATTTGCATAACACCCGAATATGGGCAAAGCAAAAGTAACAATATAATATACATTTATCTGCAGTAACAATAACTTAAATATACATTGTTACATAAACACACATCTGAATCGACAAATACATAGGCCTATGTTACTATTATGTAATTTAAGCCTTATAAGTTATTACTAGTGATATTAATATTTAAGTAAAAGCAAATATTGTCAGAAGTGTAGAGCCATAAAAACCATCAATTCGTACCTATGGCGTTCGTGAAATATTTTTCACGGATCCACACACCCGAGTACATTATAATGCCCTAAACTTGGCTAAAGTAGTGATTTATTTGTTTTGGCGGAAATCAGCTACCGTAAAAAGGAGCTGTCTTCCGGTAGGCGAAATAAGAGTGAGTGTGCACGTTTTGTTTGTTAACTTCCAAATTAAGTTTGTCAAGTGCGCAGTAAGTTTGAACATAATCCTTAGTGGATGCTTTTAATAAAAGACTCGTTATTTATTACATACAGAATGATATTGAACATGACATTGATTGATAATATGATATTAAACTAGAATTTAGAAAGTATCGTGACGTAACTGAAATACGTTAGTAACCAGTTTTCGTAACCTAACTTCACAGACTCTTCCCAATAGAGATGATTGACGTTCGGGGTTTCGGGCTCCCAATTTTTTTTTCTTGGGGAGGGGGGTGGGGGGGGGCTGACTTTTGCCCAAACTAAACGAAAATGACTGAATCTGAATAACAACATTTATTATTAGTATTACTGTCAAATACCTATATATTGTATACATGTAGGGTTGGAAATTAATCACCATGACTTTGCATTTTTAGCGATAGAAATAAACAGAATTTTTCATTTGTCTACCAGACAAGTACTGCAAAATCTACTTGTGCAGTAATATATTACTTGTCAAATGTTTTGTTTTATTCAAGTACAAGGACTGTATTTGCTCAAGATGAAACTGCACTGAACATTTGATGTGTCCACAGGACATCCATTGAGGTACATTTTGCTTGTTGAGCCGATTTTCACTTATCAGGACAAACAGACAAGTGCTTATTTCAAACACTGATTTTTACATGGATTACAACTAATATTTTGGGTTGAATGATTGAGTTACATGTGAAAAGTATCCCGAGACCTCTGCCATTCGAGAGTTAGAACTTAGGACATTTGTACGGTTTTGATCTCTGTCGGAGATATCTATATATAGCAGTAGACAGATTTTCAATCTAATACAACAATAATCCTAGGTTTGATGCTAAACACCTTTACTTTAATTGGTCACGTCTTTAGTTTGCCAATCACAAATATTTTACATAGTAACAGTGTTCGAGATTAATGGTATCCCGATATCCCAGGGATACCAGAATTTAATTTTGGATACCAGACTTCAATAACCCAGTATCCCACCAGGATACCATATAATGTTTTTTTAATCCTGTGTTTTTATTTTTCGCTGAAACAATGAAAGTCATCATTTACTGGTGAAGTTAAAGTAATGTGTAGTATTTTCGAGCTTGTACTCAGTCTAATGCTATGCTGTAACAATATCTCCCCCAACTCATACCCAGTCTGATGCTACACAGGAGCAATAGCGGTGTAGCAATAGACTGGGAACTGCTACGTCCCTATTGTTTTTGTTGGATGTTTCCTCCCTTCAAATTTTATTTGAGATATTGATTCCACATAGATCTGCAGAAAATTATACAGTAAGTTTATTATTAGTAACGTCAGAAACACTTTAGATTACTACTAAATATTAATTTATGTTAATATTACGCAAAAATAGATGTCGCAAATATTTTTATCGATTCCATTTGATTGCGAATTTCACAAATTCCACGATTTCGATTGTGGCATAGCAATAGACTGGGAACGAGAACAGTGTCGTCAAGTTTATTATGATGTTATTTATGAATTTCATTTAAGTGGGATACCAGTCCTTGCCTTTTGAAAAACAAAGGCGAGTGAAAAATCGCACACCTTAAAGCCGCACACCCACTTTTCGCGCCCTTGTTTTGGCTTTCTTTGTACACAATAAATATAGCATATCTTACCGTAATTTCACTTGAAATCCATATTTCGTAAAAGGTACAATTTTTCAATCACAGAATTTTCTTCAAACACATTCAGGTGCTTCAGTAATGTTCGAAAAAAAAAAAATCAATAGGAATTTTGCACTGGATTTTTTTCCAGCATTCTTAAAACGGAAACGTCATGTACCCAGTTTGTGGTTATTGTAAGGAGGTGCAAAGTGACGTCATTGGAATTCTGACGTCATTCAAATTCAAAATTAGCTATATTATTACAATGCATCGCCATATTAAAATAAAAACTGGTCTACTAACCTTGACCCCTGTTAAATTTCTACAACAAGCAAACAACGCTGTTTACAGGTCAGTATATTTTACTTTTTCATAATTCTACAAAAAATATTAAGTTTAAGTTTAAAAAAATAAAAAAACTACCTTTTGTCAAATATATCATATGAAAAAATTAACGTTGGATATGTTTCATTTATTGTGTACGAAGCCAAAACAAGGGTCCAAAAAGTGACTGTCGTAGACCTTAATAATGATGAATTCACAAATCACAACTGACAATAACAATTTGTAGACCAAAAATCCACATAATAAATACAATAAATATGTTTAATTATTGTTCTATTCATTCTTTTATTTTTATTTTTTATTTAAAAATATTTCTCGCGCGGTCCAGTTTACATCAACTTTTAATGAATGACATTTGTAGTAAAAGTTGTGGATGTTACTGACCTTGACATTAATTATGAATGAAAAAAATAGTCCCGTTATGCTAATAAGGTCGCTGTCCAACCAATTGAAATTGACTCTGTTCCCTGTTGACAAATCAAAATACAGTTTGTAATACGCACCTGGTGGTGCGTACGAAATTTGTACGACACCGCTATATCTTCACCAGGAGGGTAATAATGTGATCTATTACCTCACAAAACTGGACTTTCTAATTAATAATAAATTAAATAGGCAAAGAATTTTGATATCATTGGTACGTCTTCGAAGATGTCTATTAAACCTGTGTTTTCCTATTTGTATAGCAAAGATAAGTATCGGTCATATATTAAAATCTTGCATGGACGCTACCGTTCTTGTAACATTTTTTTCTGGTATTATTAAACGGATCTTTCTATCAGCTACATAAGGTAAATAGTGGCAATCAATATACAAAGTTATTTTACGTGTGCTGTTTCTTAAGTGTAATGTGCGTTATTTTTCACACTCGCCAGATTGAAATTACGTGCGCTGTACGAGCGTGATAGCACCTGTGCACCTTAAAAAGCAAGGTCTGGGATACTAAATTCTCAGGTGGGATACCAGATTTTGAAATGTTAGTATCCAGCTGGGATACTGCCCCAATTTTTTTTATCTCGAACATTGTAGTAACCACTAAAAATACACAAACTACAGAAAGAAAGCCGTCTGCACCTACATATTTAACCGGAACATTATTGAAAGGTGGTGCTGTCAGGTTTCTTCCTGTAGTGTGTGTAATATACTTATCTACCCTTGATTTGCATAGCGCTAAGCGGCCCCAATTAGCCACTTTAGAACTGACTTACCGCGCATTCACGCTGCAGTCGCTTGCAACAAAGGCCCTTTGTTACTACTGATTCGTGGAGTAGTCATCAACTTGTTCTTTTATTTTTTGACGTTAATAAAGTTTTCTATTACTTATATTGTTTGTCAGATTGTGTGCAATCTCCTTCTATTACAGAAACGAAAATGTACAATATGTTTTGTTTCAACAGAAATATTTACAAACTCGTCTTGGGGAGACCAAGAAAAAGTGGCTGACTCGTTAAAACAGCATCTTAATAAAGTTTTGATATTTGCAATCAATATGCATGTGTTTGTGTATATATCACTGTGTACGAACGGAAGTGTACATTAATTTGACTAAATGACAAGCTGCGATTTTCTGTATCGCAAGCTGCATTATTTACTATGACTTATGCAGTAGACTAGTTAATAATGAAACTAACGATACAGAAATTCACTTCCTCGCATGTCTGACTCTGTAATAAAGACGGTTTCGGGAGGAAACATGCACATATTTTTCAGTGGAATAAACATGGGTAAAAAATCGTACATCATGACGTATATTCAATTTAATTAAATACTGACGATGCAAATAAAATGCATTATTGGTGAAAATACGCAAACAGCGAATTCAGTGTCATTGTCAGACAAGGTGTAATGGACATAGTGTAATGGACACAATTTCATATGCAATTTAATAGTTACAATCGACTATCCACCTGCAATTATTAATATTATGCACAACAATTAGGCATTCCATAGTAGGCTATATATATATATATACACACACACACACACACACACACACACACACACACACACACACACACACACACACACACACACACACACACACACACACACACACACACCACACCAGCTATGGGTATTAGAGAGAAATCAACATAAATACACATCACGCAGTCCAGTGTCATTGTCAGGCAATGTGTAAAGGACACAGTTTTACACGTGTGTATATATATGATGCATTAATCACCAGGAGGTAGGCTATTGTTTATTTTGGGGCAGATTTGTTGTTGTTACTGGGGTTTTCTTTGGGGGTGGGGGGGGGTATTTTTAAAATATTAGGTTTTTCGTTTTGCCTGTCACTTACGCTTATAATCATGTATACAACAATGTCTTCATTTTAACATGTTGGGCATCTACCTACAGTGTACCTTAAATAATAGGCTTGCAAGACCAACATAAATATGTTTACATAAATATTTTGATGTAAACAAAACTAGTACTGTTACTATAGGTAGATGTTTTTAGGTTAAATTATATAGTTAGCTGTTACTATAGCAAAATGTACACTTTATAATGCAGTGTATATACATAGTCCATCCCATCCTCCTACAAAAATCGTTTTGTTATTTTTGTAAATAATTTAAGTTTAGTTTGACGTAAAAATAAAAATAAAAGTGTTTAACAATATACTATTTTTGTGTGTAATTTAGAAAACAAGCAACTCAGAAATAAATAACTTGTAGTAAGTTCCATAGTATGAAAAAATGCTTTCCCGGGGGGAGCACTATAAACATGTTTCTATTATCCATTACAACTGTGTTAACTACTGTTACACACTATTCATTAAAACTGCAGGTGTGTTTGTATGTTTAAATAAAATTATGATAATTAATTTGAAAAACAAAATCCAAAAGTTCCATGCAAGAAAACCAGAACAATCCGGGTTGGTAACAGCTAGCTAGATTCATCTCCTATATTTAACACATGGTCAGTTATTACAAAACGCAATTTCATCAACTTAATTTTTACCTGTATCATTCTTTATTTTTAAAGCATAGGTGGGGGGTATTTATGATGCCAGGGACTGGCATGCATAAATCTCAGCTGAAGATTCACAAACAACTGTGGTCATCAGACATATTTGCTGTAACCGGAACGCGCTGGAAGTGGCTAGTGGTTAGGGGACATAACTCTGCCTATTTGTTTTTGCAAATTTCTAATAGAGGCTATACTGAAGTATTTTAGTAATAGTGAAAAGATTGCGTTCCCACTAATAATATAAATTTGTTTAGTTATACCAGTTTAGTTAAACTAATTTAAAGACTAAAGTGTAAGTGTGAATGCAGCTAAATATGTACAAGGCATTAAATAACACTAATTTGGGCACAACAGTTTGTTTTTTTCTGTTCTGAGCACATCAAGGTCTGTTTATAGTGTAGTAATGTTAATAGTTGCTGGTAAAGAGTTTTACATAATCAGAATTGCAATTCAAGGTATTTTAATCTAATTACAGCTTAACACTCCGTTGATTTTGAGGTGAAATGTTTTGAGCTTAGCATATTTGTACTTAATTTGGGCTTGTTTATTTGAGCACACCCTTTACGGCCTCAGCCTTGGTGCAGACTAAAGCCTTGGTGCAGACTAAAGCCCTGGTGCAGACTAAAGCCTTGGTGTACTTGACTGTGATGAAATGCATTTAAACTATAATTATGTCATCCTCTTCAAATTCCAACCAAAGTTTGTTGGAAATGTCCTAGGCACATAGAGAATTTAGTCATTCTGATTAGAACTTGGCGGTATACCGTATATACCGTCCGGTATTGGTATTATGTCAATACCGATTTACTGTTCTGAGCAAATATCAAAATACAAAAATTTTGGTATTGAAAAATCTTTCCCGCCATTTGGTAAAGCACTATCACTAACAATATTTATATCTGATGAATGCTGAGAAGAAGAGAGAGATGGGAGAGATGAGGGCCTTGTGTATGGATTTTTTTTTATTTAGATGAAATTAACGGGTGAGACTTAACTTGGACATGCATTTAAAGCTGAGAATAACGAAAATCCCAATTGATATATGTATTGTATAAATACCGAATAGCATACCGATACTGAGGTAAATCACCTAAAAAATACTGATCCCGATACCGAACCTGAAATTTCAATACCGCCCAGCTCTAATTCTGATCCCCTGGGCTTTAGGGACTGTGCTCAAATTTTCTCAAATAATTTTGACCTAAATTTGATGGGAAGCTTCCTTAAACCATTGAGAAATAAAATTAGGTATTTTGTCATTCTGACCCACTCAAAGACCTGAGGTGTGGGGCCCAAAAGGTTAAAAAAGTTAATATATAAAAAAAAAATCTTCCATAAATATCAAGCCTTGGCACATGAAGAAATAAAGTAGTGAATTTGGTAATTCTGACACAACCCCCCCTCCCCCAACTCCAGGAGTCCCAAAAGTTGAAAACGAGCTAATTAAAAAATAAATAAAAAAATAGTCTACTTTCAAAAATGCAAATGAATGAATGAGAGACTGTTTAATGACACCTCAGCACCAAAATATTGCATCTATTGGGTGTCAAATTATGGTAAATAAATCAATGAATTGATGGTAAACATAATGTTTGTGCCTAGGGAGGGCTGAATTTTAGTATACTAGAGTTGTATAGAAAGTTAGTTTGTTTTGTTTAACGACACCACTAGAGCACATTTATTTATTAATCTTCCGCTATTGGATGTCAACCATTTGGTAATTTTTGACAGTCTTAGATAGGAAGCCTGCTTCATTTTCCCGTTAGTAGCAAGCTTCATTCATTATCAAGTTTTCCCTTGCTGCTAATCGAAAAGAGTAGCCCATGAAGTGGTGACAGCGGGTTTCCTCTCTCAATATATGTGTGGTCCTTAAACATATATCTGATGCCATATAACCGTAAATAAAATGTGTTGAGAGTCGTTAAATAAAACATTTCCTTCCTTCATTATCAAGTTTTATACCAATTCAATGGTTCTGTTTTGACCCAAAATAACTAAAATAAATGTGTCGTGATCACCTTTCATAAATTCGACTCCAAATAAAGATGTGTGTTTTCTTCTGTTTTTAGAATCGCGATGAGTGTTCCGAATGTGGCTCTGATGTCGGCGGCAGTGTTGACGACGATTTCCTCACCAACAGCGTGTTCAGCAGAGCCCACCGCTCTTGAGGTTTTTATTATTATAAAAAAAATTATTCAAAAGGGTAATTACCCAAATAGCATATCATAGGTAATTTTTCAAAATAGTAGCATAGGATCTTTTATATGCACCATCCTACAGACATGATAGCAGCCTTTGATATATACCAGCCATGATGCATTTGGCTGGAACGAGAAATAGTCCAATGGGTCGAGTGATGGGGATCGATCCTAGACCGATCATGTGTCAGGTGTTTATACTGGGCAATGTCCCGTCTGATATACAGTGGGTTGGAGGAGTGACTGTTGTCTGTGGACTCTGTGCCACACTGTTTGATATATAAGGCCTCCACGAATCCAAAATATTAGATTCGAGTACTCGAGGGTCAAACTCGACCTGGACTCTAGTACCCGACACTTACACTAGATGATGATGAGATTAAGGAACAAAGTAAAATTGCATTATGCATCTTAATTCCATTGCTGAACATGGATGCCAAATCATGCCATTGTATTGCATTTAGAAACCGGCTGATATGTTCAGTGTTGTGACAGACGAACGGCCAGCTTAAAAGAGAAACTAGTGCATGATCATATAATTATTGTGTAACTTGTATCGTTGATTATCTACTGCTGAAATTATTGTCCTAGATTGTCCATTGTATTATAGTTGATCATTATATTCGATCTTGTACAGGTACTCGAGTCCTGTGAACGGACTCGAGTCTTGCTAGACTCGACCCGTGCCCGAGTACTCGTGAAGACCCAACTGATACAACACAATCTTTGCTTCTATTTATATGAATAATACAAAGAACATGGCACATTTCAAAACAAGTATAGAAATGTAAATAAGAACATTTATACAGTCATGGGCATGTATGGAATTAAGTGAATAAAGGTATGTTTTGTACATAGACAAATATACGGTTATTTTAAATGATTTAATAATCAGGCATGGCAGAGCAGGGGGGGGGGGGGCTATGGAGGTTGTATCAAAAATATTACTGGTAGTAAATCTTCAGGCAGAAATTTATTTTAGTCGTAGAATGCAGGAAATTGCATACCAGGACATGTTGTTCTCAAACGTTTATGGGGAAGCATACTCCTGAATCCCTTAGAAACTTTGCTTTGCATCCTCAATCTCAGTCAGCGCCGCCCCCCCCCCCCCCCCCCCCCTCCCAATGTCTACTTTAAAATTTAGTGAAATCCAAGTAGGTGAAATACTAGCGACAAAATTTTAGCGAGGTCATCATATCAGAAACTTAAACTTCCAAATATATTGATACCCAGTTATTTTGTAAGAAAATATCAATTAATACTTAAAATTCTTTAGCCAAATCAAAATAAAATTCACCAATTGTTTTCAAAATTTACACTTGGCAAATTTGGCGCATGCCAGAGCCTTAGGTACCAACTGACCAAGGCAAACTTTTCCTTTAAAAGAGCAGCTTAAAGACAATTTTCATCAAGTTGTTTTTCAGACAAAAATTATTTCACACTGGTGCCTTGGACTGCAGCAATTTGTTGGATAGAGATGCATCATGCCTGTTTACCAAACATATATTACCAATGATAATTATACTATCTTACAGGTATACCATGGCATGTATGGCAAGTGGTGTTTCTCATGAATATATGACTTTGTAAATATTTCAAAGTTTGTTTTGTTAACTACACTAAAGCACATTTATTTCCTAATCATCTGCTATTGGATCTCAAATCCTATTCTGACATTTCTTAATTAGTACCAAGAGATCTTTTATAGGCTCCATCCCACAGACAGGATAGCACATATCACAACCTTTAATATATCAGTCATAGTGTTTTCCCTAGAAATTTGGCAAGGCATGGTAGACAAAACATTTTGGGGGCATTTTCACCATTTTCAGGGCACTTTTCTTTGCATTAAAGACAAAAAAAATAATTGAAATAAACATAAATGTAATTAATGTTTTTGCCTTAATAAATGAATGGCAAAATATATAACAGATATTTTTATTAATTAATAATATATTTTTTTAGTGTTTCATCAAGGCAATTTTAGAATTAATTATTGAAAAAGGCTTGTTTAATCTCAGGGCAGCATGGTGCTGGTTAAGGCAAGATGGTGCTAGACTATTGAGGCATGGTGCTGGTTACGGCAAGATGGTGCTAGACTATTGAGGCATGGTGCTGGTTACGGCAAGATGGTGCTAGACTATTGAGGCATGGTGCTGGTTACGGCAAGATGGTGCTAGACTATTGAGGCATGGTGCTGGTTAAGGCAAGATGGTGCTAGACTATTGAGGCATGGTGCTGGTTAAGGCAAGATGGTGCTAGACTATTGAGGCATGGTGCTGGTTAAGGCAAGATGGTGCTAGACTATTGAGGCATGGTGCTGGTTAAGGCAAGATGGTGCTAGACTATTGAGGCATGGTGCTGGTTACGGCAAGATGGTGCTAGACTATTGAGGCATGGTGCTGATTACGGCAAGATGGTGCTAGACTATTGAGGCATGGTGCTGCACCATGCTAAAACAAGCTAGGGAAAACACTAAGTCATGGTGTTGTAAAGTGTATATACATATATATATATATAATAGTGATTTTATACTAAATTTGTGATTGTCATTCATCGATATATTCACATAATTACAAACAACACTTCTATTTTGTTAAAAAATACACAAAAAATTAATTGCTAACGTCCTTTCCTTTCCCGCCCTCAACATTTTGTAACACGTCATTTGACCTACCGTTATGTTACCAACGGCTCTGACAGTGTTACGTCATTGATCTAGAACGGCCCCAATGTTGTTGACAAAAAATATATACAAACTCTGACAAAATCTGTCATTAGAAAGGATTTGATTAAAAACATCATCATCAATGCGTAATAAGTTGTCAAGTAGACCAGCGTGTGCATGCAGAATTCCAAGAGTAAAAAATAATCTGACCCAGACAGCTCTGATTGGACAACCTTTAATATATCAGTCATGGTGTTTTCCCTAGAAATTTGGCAAGGCATGGTAGACAAAACATTTTGGGGGCATTTTCACCATTTTCAGGGCACTTTTCTTTGCATTAAAGACAAAAAAAATAATTGAAATAAACATAAATGTAATTAATGTTTTTGCCTTAATAAATGAATGGCAAAATATATAACAGATATTTTTATTAATTAATAATATATTTTTTTAGTGTTTCATCAAGGCAATTTTAGAATTAATTATTGAAAAAGGCTTGTTTAATCTCAGGGCAGCATGGTGCTGGTTAAGGCAAGATGGTGCTAGACTATTGAGGCATGGTGCTGGTTACGGCAAGATGGTGCTAGACTATTGAGGCATGGTGCTGATTAAGGCAAGATGGTGCTAGACTATTGAGGCATGGTGCTGGTTAAGGCAAGATGGTGCTAGACTATTGAGGCATGGTGCTGGTTAAGGCAAGATGGTGCTAGACTATTGAGGCATGGTGCTGGTTAAGGCAAGATGGTGCTAGACTATTGAGGCATGGTGCTGGTTACGGCAAGATGGTGCTAGACTATTGAGGCATGGTGCTGATTACGGCAACATGGTGCTAGACTATTGAGGCATGGTGCTGCACCATGCTAAAACAAGCTAGGGAAAACACTAAGTCATGGTGTTGTAAAGTGTATATACATATATATATATATAATAGTGATTTTATACTAAATTTGTGATTGTCATTCATCGATATATTCACATAATTACAAACAACACTTCTATTTTGTTAAAAATACACAAAAAATTAATTGCTAACGTCTTTTCCTTTCCCGCCCTCAACATTTTGTAACACGTCATTTGACCTACCGTTACGTTACCAACGGCTCTGACAGTGTTACGTCATTGATCTAGAACGGCCCCAATGTTGTTGACAAAAAAAATATACAAACTCTGACAAAATCTGTCATTAGAAAGGATTTGATTAAAAACATCATCATCAATGCGTAATAAGTTGTCAAGTAGACCAGCGTGTGCATGCAGAATTCCAAGAGTAAAAAATAATCTGACCCAGACAGCTCTGATTGGACAATATGCCACTGCACATCAAATCATGTTCCAGTCACATGGTCTGTGACTTTCTAACAAACGAAACAAAAATGAAACAGTCGAAAATTATCATTGATTACTGTTACTATAGTGTGTACATATCATGGCCGCTGGAACTGGGGCGTCAGGGGCGGCTGCCGCACCAATAATTTGACCAGTTGAGATCGCTATCCAAAGAATTTTACCATTTTACAAAATTTTATTTGTATTACAAAATGGTCTGCATGCCCATAGCCAAGATTTTGAGAGGGGGCTTGCGAGTTGCTTAGAGAGTCCGGGGGCATATTGAGAAGAAAAAGCCACCCGTAGGGTGGTCGACCGATCCCCCCATTGGCTACGGGCCTGGTCCAAATCAGTTTTATTCTATATTAATAATAGATTTGTATATAGATCTACATAATTAATATCCCTATCCTATACGCTATGATATGCTAATTAGTCATTTAGGAGATAACCATATGGTGTTTTTAGATATGTGGGATCAAATGGACAATAACACCCGCAAATCTAAAAACTCCATATGGTTATCTCCTAATTGACTATTTAGCATATCATGGCAGGCGTATCGGATAGGGATATTAATTATGCTTTTGCATATACGTAAGGACAGATTGGACAGTTTGGATATGAAATCTGTAGACAATGCATTTTGCTGTGGTCACGACAAAGAGTGTTCAACTTCGGCAAATTTTGAGTACCGGTAATGCCAAAAAACCCACCCCCAACACAAATGGCATATCTGAGACATCATTGGAGACACACATTCGTTTAAAAAAAAACAGAAAGAAAAAAAAACGCCTTCCAGTGGTGTGGCCTGAATGCATTTAAAATGTAACTAAACGGGGAGTCTAAAAGCTCCTTAATGTTTTATTATATTATTTGCATTTCTTTTTATATAAAATAGCAACACATTTTATCACAATCAAATATTATTTATAATGTCCAGAAGCGATTAAAATCGCTTTTCCAGTATCTACTTTTCAAGTTTTTTACCGACTTCGTTGATTTCCATAACGAGTTCATTTGTGTAGGCTACAGAAGTCACTATTTAATTCAATCGCTTTTCTCTTTTTGTCATAACTATATGAACAATATAAATGAGTTATCCTTATCAGATGTTGTGATCTATTACCTTACAAAAGTGGACTGTTTCTAATTAATAATAAATTAAATAGGCAAAGAAGTTTTGATCGGATTGGTACCTCTTCGAAGATGTCTATTAAACCTGTGTTTTCCAATTTGTATAGCAAAGATAAGTACCAGTCATATATTAAAATCTTCCATGGACGTTACCATTCTCGTAACATTATTTTTTTCTGGTATTATTAAACAGATCTTTCTATCAGCTATATAAGGTAACTAGTGCCAATCAATATACAAAATTATGTTACGTGTGCTGTTTGTTAAGTGTAACATGCGTTATTTTTCACACTTGCCAGATTAAAATTATGTGCGCTGTACAAGTGCGATAGCACCCACCAGGGTTGAAAAAAATCACGATTTAATTTTTAAATTTTTTTTTTAATCTGATTTTTAAATTTTAAATTATATATTTTTTTTTTTTTTTTTTTTACTTTAATTTGGAGCTTCTGAATTGAATACTTGCTCCCTATTAAATACACGATTTGGAAGCTTCACTGCATTCTGAAAGGAAATACCTCGAACATCTAGAAATGAGGCAACAAAATAGTATTTTAATATTTTTATTGAACAAAAACAATGTGTTCTCAGTGTCGCAAATGGTATGTCCTCATGTGTTTACTTGCCAATGTCCAAAACAGTGTACCAAGTACTTAAACAGTAACTCAATAATCCCTTGAATGCAAGATGTGACTTCATGTGTCAGAATATCTTACACGTGAAGCCACATCTTTTCTATGCATTTTTGGGATTATTGAGTTAATGTTTAAGTACTTGGTGTTTAGCCAGGATGGCTATATAAGGTGATTTGACACTGAAGTCACATCTGTTAGATCTGACTCTAGAGCATCCCCAAATTCGTCCAATTTTCGTCCAATTTACCACATTGAAGCAGAGTGGCTTCACTTGACACCTTCTATTGTGTTGATCTCCCAGGATCATCCCAACCATAGATTTGGGGGAATTGTCACTGATCAGTATGACCTGTTAGACTACATGGAGTTGAAATCTAATTGCAATTCAATTATAAAATATACTCTTCAAAAAAAGAAACCCAATAGGGTACAAATGGGTTATAACTCCGATTTTATGTTTCCTACCGGTTCATGCTTTGTGAATATTAGGTCATTGCATGTCCCAAACACATTCCCACGGTTACATTCGATAAAACGCAGCTACTGTACAATAAAGTTTCAGAATGTGAATATTCGCAAAAACGCAGCCACGTGCAAACCATGTCACCACTGCACGTGCGTTGTCTGCACGTGCAACATGAACACCGACAGTATAAAAGTGCAGGGTGTTCGCTTGCCTAGCCTCTGTATCTGGCCGACAGTTGACAATCCAGGACATGCCACGTCTCAGTGAACCGCAGAGAAACAATGCCATCGGCCGACTAGATGCAGGCGAATCCAGAACGGCCGTTGCCAGGGCATTCCATGTGTCCCCAAGCACCATCTCCAGACTGTGGGACCGTTACCAGCAACATGGATCAACACGTGACCTCCCTAGATCCGGTCGACCACGGGTCACTACCCCCGGGCAGGACCGCTACATCCGGGTACGCCACCTTCGGGAACGATTGACTACTGCCACCTCCACAGCAATACCAGGTTTGCGCAGGATATCCGACCAGACCGTACGGAACCGCCTACATGAGGTAGGAATTCGTGCCAGACGTCCAGTTCGAGGTGTCATCTTAACACCACAACACCGTCGACTCCGACTGCAGTGGTGCCAGATTCATCGACAATGGCCTCAACTGCGATGGAGACAGGTGTGGTTCAGTGACGAGTCCCGATTTCTGCTCCGACGTCATGATGGAAGATGTCGCGTGTATAGGCGTCGTGGTGAACGTTATGCGGCAAACTGCGTGCAGGAAGTGGACAGATTCGGCGGGGATAGTGTCATGGTGTGGGCAGCCATCTCACACACTGGCAGAACTGACCTGGTCCACGTGCAGGGCAACCTGAATGCACAGGCTACATTGACCAGATCTTCCGGCCACACATCGTTCCAGTTATGGCCAACGCCAACGCAGTGTTCCAACATGACAACGCCAGGCCTCACACAGCACGTCTCACAACGGCTTTCCTACAGAACAACAACATTAATGTCCTTCCTTGGCCATCGATATCACCGGATTTGAACCCAATTGAGCATCTATGGGACGAGTTAGACCGACGCCTCCGACAGCGACAACCACAGCCCCAGACCCTGCCCGAGCTGGCAGCAGCCTTGCAGGCCGAGTGGGCCACCATCCCCCGGGACGTCATCCGTACTCTGGTTGCTTCAATGGGCAGGCGGTGCCAGGCAGTTGTCAACACACGCGGAGGCCACACCCGGTATTGACTCCAGATGACCTTGACCTTGGTGGTGTGTCCTATCACTTACTCACAATGGACTAGAGTGAATTGTGAACAATCCTGCAACATTTGGTAATTATCGGACTCACCATTCAATAATTAAATCAATTCTCCAAATGTTACGACAGTGTGGTTTTTGCGTTTCTTCTTTTGAAGAGTATATATGTAAAAATAATTATCTAGCGTAAGTAACAATTGATTTTAAATAACACTTAATTTTTTGTACTGTAAGTTAATTGATAAATCACATGTTTACAAAATAATCAATAAAGATAAATGCAATAATCATAAAAATCAAATGAAATATAATAAAAATAATTTTTTTTTAAATCAAACAACTCTGGCAAGGTCTGCCCTGTCTGTGGGATGGTGCATATATAAAAGATCCCTTGCTGCTAATCGATAAGAGTAGCACATGAAGTGGCGACAGCGGGTTTCCTCTCTCTGTGTGGTCCTTAATCATATATGATGCCATATAACCGTAAATAAAATGTGTTGAGTGTGTCGTTAAATAAAACATTTCCTTCCTGTCAGAAAAACCATCTGCAAAAGGATGAGTGCCAAACATATTTTCTTTCATGTACTGTGGCGTCATGACCCTGTTCACAGCTGATATGTATTATGTCACTAGAAGGAATGCACGTAGTGTTACATATTATATGATGTCATACTACCTTTGATTGTGAAATGAATGAGTGAATGAATGGATGTTTAACGACACCCCAGCACAAAAATACACATCGGCTATTGGGTGTCACAAATGGTAAGTATATGAAAATATTATTTATATATATTTATGTAGAACCACAGTGTAAGGAGCTGTGGGTGAAAAGTACAATACAATACATAAAATCAAGGTAAGTATATTGATTATGGAATGACGCAATGAACAGGTAGCAACGGCCGTTTACCTCCTAAATGGCGAGACTAATTAACCAATAAAAAGGGTATATCACCGTCTAGGGGACGTGTGCTAGAAGATTTTTCCAGCATGGCTTTCAGGCACCTTAATTCTACTGGTTGACTGAGCTAGAAATAAGGTTCCAACCAAAACAAAGAGTAGCGAGGGAGAAGACATGTCACTTTGGTAGACTTGTCATCGCCCATGACAGTTACACAGGGCTCGACCTTAGCGGTAGACCAGGGTGTTTTGGTTACCGATTTCTCGCCCAGGCTACCAGATGTTTAAACCTGGTAGTCTGCCGGGCAACCAAAACATTTTGGCACATCCAGTTACTAGTACTTCGCAATCAACAAGATGGTTAAGTCATCGGTGTCTGAAATCCCATCTTTTAGTTTCATGTTCGTACTCTGCTGCCACGCGTTGCTGTAACAGTGTTAATTGCTCCCCTAGTCTGACCCACAGGTGGCGATTGCTGATATTAATAAAAAGTGTTATAGCCAATAAAGCTATATAGAAACATAGTGAAATTAATTGTGGTCTGTGGCCACATACTGATAATTCAAAGAATAAAATCAACTGCTTCTTTATGTTTACTTGCAGACTGGTGGCTCTACGTACCTGGTAGAGAAACGTCTTGGTGATGGAGAGAGGAAAGTCATAACCTGTTTTCAATGTCGTCCTGGCACATACGTTAAGGAGGATTGCCAGCAGGATTTTGGGCACCCCGAGTGTGCAGAATGTCCTGAGGGGACATACAGTAAACACTACACTAGAGCACATTCCTGTCGAAGATGTAGTCTATGGTGTCCCGACAAAAACCAAATTAAAATAAGAAACTGTACAAAGACACGGGACATTAAGTGCCAGTGTAAAACGTGCTACAAATGGATCGTGTTTTCTAAAATAATGGGTATTAGATATTGTAAACCCATACATGCAACTGAGATGGAGACCGTTTCATTAGGTAAGTTCTCACGTATTGGATATTGTAAATCTATACACAGCTGAGAGAAAGACCGCTTCATTAGGTAAGTTCTCACGTATTGGATATTGTAAATCTATACACAGCTGAGAGAAAGACCGCTTCATTAGGTAAGTTCTCACGTATTGGATATTGTAAATCTATACACAGCTGAGAGAAAGACCGCTTCATTAGGTAAGTTCTCACGTATTGGATATTGTAAATCTATACACAGCTGAGAGAAAGACCGCTTCATTAGGTAAGTTCTCACGTATTGGATAATGTAAATCTGTACACAGCTGAGAGAAAGACCGTTTCATTAGGTAAGTTCTCACATATTGGATATTGTAAATCTATACACAGCTGAGAGAAAGACCGTTTCATTAGGTAAGTTCTCACATATATTGGATATTGTAAATCTATACACAACTGAAATGGAGACCGTTATATTAGGTAAGTTCTCACGTATTGGATAATGTAAATCTATACACAGCTGAGATGGAGACCGTTACATTAGGTAAGTTCTTACGTATTGGATAATGTAAATCTGTACACAGCTGAGAGAAAGACCGTTTCATTAGGTAAGTTCTCACGTATTGGATATTGTAAATCTATACACAGCTGAGAGAAAGACCGTTTCATTAGGTAAGTTCTCACGTATAGGATATTGTAAATCTGTACACAGCTGAGATGGAGACCGTTACATTAGGTAAGTTCTCACGTATTGGATATTGTAAATCTATACACAGCTGAGAGAAAGACCGTTTCATTACGTACGTTCTCACAATACAAAATAATTTATTGTAGGCACAATATTTATTTCTGTAGAATTCTTATTTTATTTACAAACCAACAACACAATTCCACCGTTAAGTATGATAACTGTTTAAATATTATTTTTAGGAAACAAGGCACGTGACTCCACTACCACCAACAAGTACCTTAGGAGATGTCCGGAAGTCAGTACTCTGAAATCTGTGTGTAGTAAAGGCCAGAATTCTGTGTGTTTGACAGGTACGTACACAGTGCAAGGGGTGTAATGAATAAACATGGTGGCCAATACGATACGTATCACGAATATGAGGTAACGAATCAAACGTCAAAAGGTTTTGCAGAAAGGAAGAATAGGTTTTTTTGTTGTTGTTTTTTAAAGTAAAAAGTGATTAATAATCATGGGTGTTTTTTGACAGAAGTGAAATCAAGGTACACGTAAGGTACCAGTCCAATGTGTTGAATAAAAAAGGATTGGTGTATGTGCTTGATCTACTACAAAACTAGTCCGGACATTATCAGAAAAATCAAATCGGTATTGCATTTTGGTTAGTGTGAATTAGAAATGTAAATTGTAAGTTAGCATTACATATATATGTATTTATGTTGATACTATCCCCAGGAGCACAAGAAGCTAGTGTTGGTTACTGTGAAGAACAACATAATTCGGTCTTTGTAGTAAATGTCATTTTTATTAAAATGACGTATAGTTATTTTAATTATGTTATATGAATGTACATGCATTTACTTAAACAACATTAACATGCACCAATTTATAAAAAACCAAAAGGTGGCGTACCAAAAAACACCTGGTGAGTGAAGGGGTGGATGGTGGGATTGACAGAAAATGCTTAAATTAATTACCCGTGACTTTAGATGTAATGGCAGAATTTTCTCAGTCACATACAGTGTGTTGATTTAGTTAATCTATTTATAATAATAGTAGGACGAGTTTGATTGTGTGCTTCTGGCGTAACCTTGGTACTAAATAGTATTCTTATTTATTTTGACACAGAAGCACAGAAATTAGAATAGTTCAACATAAATGATTTTATCTGCAATAAATTTTATTTATGTTGATACTATCCCCAGGAGCACAAGAAGCTAGTTTTGGTTACTGTAAAGAACATAATTCTGTTTTTGTAGTAAATGTCATTTTTATTAAAATGACGTATAATTATTTCATTTATGTTATATGAATGTACATGCATTTACTTAAACAACATTAACATGTACCAATTTATAAAAAACCAAAAGGTGGCATACCAAAAAACTCGCCAAAAAGGGCAAATAAATGCAGCCCCACGCCAACCCAAATTGTGCTCCTGTAATTGAAAAGATTCGACAAAACGTAGTTGCAAATTTCTGATATCCACCCAACACTGCCTCCAAAAATGGTAGAACATGATATGTTTAGACATGATAGATAAAAAGGTTATACCATGCTGTACTCCGCATAAGAAATGATAACATACATTATAAATAGTGACATTCATAAACTCTTGAGAATATTCAAGGACATCGTGCTGGAAAGGAGCAGCCACATGCTATACTCCTGCCAGTGAACAAATCTAACATTGTTACATCACTATAATGGAAAGAAAGGAGCAGCCACCTGCTGAACTCCTGCCAGTGAACAAATGTAACATTGTTACATCACTATAATGGAAAGAAAGGAGCAGCCACCTGCTGAACTCCTGCCAGTGAACAAATCTAACATTGTTACATCACTATAATGGAAAGAAAGGAGCAGCCACATGCTATACTCCTGCCAGTGAACAAATGTAACATTGTTACATCACTATAATGGAAAGAAAGGAGCAGCCACCTGCTGAACTCCTGCCAGTGAACAAATGTAACATTGTTACATCACTATAATGGAAAGAAAGGAGCAGCCACATGCTATACTCCTGCCAGTGAACAAATGTAACATTGTTACATCACTATAATGGAAAGTAAGGAGTAGCCACCTGCTATACTCTTGCCAGTGAACAAATGTAACATTGTTACATCACTATGATGGAAAGAAAGGAGCAGCCACATGCTATACTCCTGCCAGTGAACAAATCTAACATTGTTACATCACTATAATGGAAAGAAAGGAGCAGCCACCTGCTATACTCCTGCCAGTGAACAAATGTAACATTGTTACATCATTATAATGGAAAGAAAGGAGCAGCCACATGCTATACTCCTGCCAGTGAACAAATGTTATACTCCTGCCAGTGAACAAATGTAACATTGTTACATCACTATAATGGAAAGAAAGGAGCAGCCACCTGCTATACTCCTGCCAGTGAACAAATGTAACATTGTTACATCACTATAATGGAAAGAAAGGAGCAGCCACCTGCTGAACTCCTGCCAGTGAACAAATCTAACATTGTTACATCACTATAATGGAAAGAAAGGAGCAGCCACATGCTATACTCCTGCCAGTGAACAAATGTAACATTGTTACATCACTATAATGGAAAGAAAGGAGCAGCCACATGCTATACTCCTGCCAGTGAACAAATGTAACATTGTTACATCACTATAATGGAAAGAAAGGAGCATCCACATGCTATACTCCTGCCAGTGAACAAATGTAACATTGTTACATCACTATAATGGAAAGAAAGGAGCATCCACCTGCTATACTCCTGCCAGTGAACAAATGTAACATTGTTACATCACTATAATGGAAAGAAAGGAGCAGCCACCTGCTGAACTCCTGCCAGTGAACAAATGTAACATTGTTACATCACTATAATGGAAAGAAAGGAGCAGCCACATGCTATACTCCTGCCAGTGAACAAATGTAACATTGTTACATCACTATAATGGAAAGAAAGGAGCAGCCACCTGCTGAACTCCTGCCAGTGAACAAATGTAACATTGTTACATCACTATAATGGAAAGAAAGGAGCAGCCACCTGCTATACTCCTGCCAGTGAACAAATGTAACATTGTTACATCACTATAATGGAAAGAAAGGAGCAGCCACATGCTATACTCCTGCCAGTGAACAAATGTAACATTGTTACATCACTATAATGGAAAGAAAGGAGCAGCCACCTGCTGAACTCCTGCCAGTGAACAAATGTAACATTGTTACATCACTATAATGGAAAGAAAGGAGCAGCCACATGCTATACTCCTGCCAGTGAACAAATCTAACATTGTTACATCACTATAATGGAAAGAAAGGAGCAGCCACCTGCTGAACTCCTGCCAGTGAACAAATCTAACATTGTTACATCACTATAATGGAAAGAAAGGAGCAGCCACATGCTATACTCCTGCCAGTGAACAAATCTAACATTGTTACATCACTATAATGGAAAGAAAGGAGCAGCCACCTGCTGAACTCCTGCCAGTGAACAAATCTAACATTGTTACATCACTATAATGGAAAGAAAGGAGCAGCCACATGCTATACTCCTGCCAGTGAACAAATCTAACATTGTTACATCACTATAATGGAACAGCCACATGCTATACTCCTGCCAGTGAACAAATCTAACATTGTTACATCACTATAATGGAAAGAAAGGAGCAGCCACATGCTATACTCCTGCCAGTGAACAAATCTAACATTGTTACATCACTATAATGGAACAGCCACATGCTATACTCCTGCCAGTGAACAAATCTAACATTGTTACATCACTATAATGGAAAGAAAGGAGCAGCCACATGCTATACTCCTGCCAGTGAACAAATTTAACATTGTTACATCACTATAATGGAAAGAAAGGAGCAGCCACATGCTATACTCCTGCCATTGAACAAATCTAACATTGTTACATCACTATAATGGAACAGCCACATGCTATACTCCTGCCAGTGAACAAATCTAACATTGTTACATCACTATAATGGAAAGAAAGGAGCAGCCACCTGCTGAACTCCTGCCAGTGAACAAATGTAACATTGTTACATCACTATAATGGAAAGAAAGGAGCAGCCACATGCTATAAAAATTCAAATTATACATAGCAAAAGTTAAATGCACTCAATCTTGAGGACCTTAAATTGTATCGTTGACAGGAACAGCCACATGCTGTATCCCTGTAAAGTAGGCATATTAAACTGTACAGTAAGGATTTTAAAGTACCACATATTGTTAAATGTTCTACAGCAGCCATATGTTGAATTCAGGTAATTGAATAACTGAACCATTGATTCTAAACAGTCCACAGTTCACACGATATAAATCTTCATATCTTGTGGGTTTTTTAAAAAGAGAGCAGCCACATGCTGGACTCTTGCTAAACTAAGCATATGAAAATACACGTCATAAACATAAGACAACTTCTTGTTATGATAATAATACATAGAACATAAATAAGAAGGGGGGCAGCCGGGCAGCCATGTCTGAATTATATAATTAAGAAATAAGATTACATAAAGAGCAGCCAAATGCTGAACCCCGTTTGAACTTGTGGTAAATGTAAGCAAAAATTAGTTTAGTCAAGTACAGGCAAACTAAAGCAGGCAAATCCTGGACTTCAGATGCATGGACTACATATGGAAAGCATTAATTCTGATGTAATTTCTAAATGCCCCAGAGTTCCACCTACCCAGTTTTTGAATGACACTCTCTGAATAGCCTAGTTGTGCTGCCCCAATTCTGAAACTATGACATTTATAAAATGAGGGATTTAACCCCAGGAATGATGTGACCTCATTTAACTGTTGAGCAACAAAAGAATATGAAACTGGATACCCATTATGAAATTGGAACAAAGGACCATCTGTATGAGTAAATTCGGTGCAAAATTTACACAATGTTTGAACAGGGCACAGATCTGCATTATTATTTGATGTCAAATGTAAATAGATTGGTTGTTTTTGAAATGGTGTAGTGTTATGTCAATGGACACTATACGATTGCCCTCTTTGTGAAATGTGACATCCTGGCGTTGGACGACTGTGCCATTATCAGAATTGGTTTTACAAACCAGTTCACCCATACGCATAAAAGCGTGGAAGGCTAAGAGAAAAATTGATTTGAGTAAGAGCTCTAGTGGTGGTTTGTTAACTGTGTGCTTTAGACCGCCTAGCAGTCTGGCCAAAATGTTCTTAGTAATGGGCAATCTAGTATCCTTTGCACCCCCAATATTTGTACACCCTTTTATAATTTTCCTTATGAGGAACGAGTGTGTTGGATCCTCTAACTTTAGCAATTTGTGCATATAGCTGATAGCAGAAATGTGTGATGCAACAGAGGCAGGACTGTATTTACTGGAATGCAGGAAAGCTATGAAGTTGGCCACAACATGTATAGATAGTGGTAATTGAATGGTGGTTAACCCCATGAACTCATTCAGCAGGTGCCAACTTCTTAAATATGACGATTTGGTCCTGTTGGAGTTTGCAGCTGATAGGAGATATAGTGCTCCAGTATTCAAATGGACTGCAGATGGATGGGTACATCTGTTGCTGCTTGGTCCAGCCATGGAACCATTGTCAGGGCTTCCTGGATTTTAAACGTGAAAGTTTATCAGCAAGGACATTTTCCTTACTCGGGATATGAGTCGATCTGAAATAAATGTTATTCGTGAGAGCAGCTAGAACTAACCTACGCACCAATTTCATCAGGGTAGGCTCACGACAAGACTGCTTATTGATAACCTTGCATGCATTGTAATATGCCCTGTAATATAAACAGAACTTTGTGATTAGTCAGATGTTTCCCCCACAGTTCTAATGCCAAAACTATTGGAAATAATTCTTTAATAGTTATCCCTAATGGGACCATGGACTCTACCCAGGGAAAAGCAAACCAATGTGTACCACATATGGCTGAATAGCCTAAGCTACCTGAGGCATCAGTGTACATAGTGAAGTGATCCGAGGAAAGCCATTTATCATGCAAAAATACTGTATTCCTATTAAATGACTGAAGAAACTGGAGCCAAGCTTGTATATCTAAACGGGATTCTTGATTCAAACATATGAAATGGTAGGGCTTCGTTGCTTTCATGGTTAAGTCTATAAGTCTATGCAGAAATGCACTTCCAAGGCATATTACAGTGCATGCAAAGTTAAGTAAGCCAATGAGAGACTGTAGTTCCCGTAATGTAACTTTCCTGCACTTACACATATTCTGAAGAGCCAGTTCCATCTTATGCAGTTTGTCAACAGGTAGACGACATTCCATCTGAATGGAGTCTACCTGGAATCCATATATTGTAATAATTTGTGTGGGCCATTCAGTCTTCTCTTTCTTAATAGGTATTCCTACCGTTTCACATAAAGACAAAAATGAAGTTAAATCAACCCTGCATTTATTTGAATCAGGGGGACCAACAAAAAGAAATCATCCAAGATGTGGGACATGCCTGATGCACCACATCTTTTTACCATTATCCATTGTAATGCTGTGCTGATCAATTCAAAAATTTGGCAGGAACTACTGGCTCCCATGGGATGACAACGGTCATAATAGAATAAATTATTCCAAGTGAAACCTAAGAGGAGGTGATCATCTGGATGTACTGGGATTATACGGAAAGCATCTTCAATATCCGTTTTTGCCAATAAGCAACTTTTACCAAATTTTTTAACCAAAGAAATCACATTGTGTATAGTATCATAATGAACTGTACTATGCATGTCTGAAATACCAGAGTTGACTGAAGACCCACGAGGATAGGAAAGGTCATTTATAAGTCTGTATTTACCTGGAATAGATTTTGGAACAAGGCCAAGAAGAGAAATTGTATGGTTTGAGAAAAGTAATTCTGAAAAGGGGCCTCTTATTCTTCCCATGTCTAGTTCTTTTTGTAATTTAGTAGCCACTATATCCTGGTTTTCCCTGGCAGACTTATGGTTAGAAGATGATATAGTATGATGGCTTCCCTCATAACCCAATCTAAAACCAAAGGTGAACCTGTTAGCTAGATTAGTCAGTAAATCTTCCTTGTACCCCTGTAGTTGCTGTTTTAGAGCATCAGGCTCAACTGGAGTTGGGAGTGTTGGTTTTTTTTGCATGTGTGACTGGCCTCTGGCGTAACACTTTAAAGCATTTGTTTTTGGGATGGGAGGCTGCCCAACAGACCTGACAATTATGTCTGAATCGACAGGGGTTTGTTGCACAGGTCTCACCTCTGTTGTACGCAAAACAGACCCTGATGCGAAAGGGCCGTTGTTGTGAAATATTATCCCCATAACGTCTACCCCCTGCCTGTGATGTGGCAATGGATGTTAAATTATTGCCATGCCTGTTAGCAGCTTTTGTATAAAGCTCGTCTATTGGCTTTTGCCATGGTGGACGGTGAGATTGACGCAGCCTGCGGAACCCCTCATCATACTGCCTCCATGCAAGATCAGCATGGTTAGAGTGCAACTCTCGAATGGTGGCAGAATACTTAAGGAGATTCCCGGCTTCGGATGGCGACTTCAGAATGTATATCGCCATAAAAATGTTAAAGCAGGTTGTCCACTGTTCAATGGACAGTGGCTGCTTAGAGGTCTGACCCTGATGTAATTGAATCAGTCCCCCCATTACATGTAATGACACCTGATCATCGCAATAATTGGTCCCCAACACCCTCATGTCTATAAAATCTTCATCCCAAATCTTCTTTTTGATTCTTTCTGGGACTGAAGAGCCTAAAGGTATGCCAGCTGAGAGGTTGATTGGGGCGACACTATGGGCCTGGACTGGAACGGACTTATTTATCAGGGATGAAACTATGTCATTATTCCCCAGGGATGACTCACTCTGCGAGAACAACTGTTCAATCAAGGACATCACTGGTGAAGTTCCTGTTTCATCGACTTGGTCCGATGAGTCCCCCGCACACACAATATTAGATGGGGGCTCTGGCACGCTTATTGCAGCTGTCTGTTGTTGGCTGTGAGGGACACGCTTGAGCAGAGCATCTGCCAATTTCTTGTAATCAATCTCAGCCAATTGTGTTGAGATGTTGCAGCTTGTGGCAATGTGCAGGTCTGCTGAGATGATGGGACTATCACCTGTGGTATGGGACTGGCCATAGGTACTGGGCTGGTTCTAACAGGTTGACTGGTCCCAACAGATGTGCGAGTTCGCACAAATGGGCTGGTCCTTGCAGGTGTGCTGGTCATAGTAGGGTTGGATCTCCTACGTTTGTAAGTACTTGGGCAGGAGCGTACATCCCTCACAGGACGTGCCTTCTTCGGTGCCATGAGTCGTATCGTGATCTAAAATACATAAGATAACCCATACTGGCAGAAGTGAAAAATATACATGTATGTTACATCCACACACAAAACATCTTGGGGAATTTGCTCAAAAGTAGAAGCACACAATTTGTGAATTGTGAAGCCATATAACGTGTACTATACTGTATACACACCGGGCTAACACAGCAAACAACGTTGTGTACAACAAACCAAATTAGAGCATTATACTGAATGGTTGCTTGGTAATACTAAGAAACTGCAAAATAAGTGTATTACGGAATACACTGCAGACAATTTTCTGTACTGATCTACACAGGCCATGTTAGAGCATTATACTGAATGCCAGCTTATTAAGTGATACTAAGCAGCCACATTTTAAGTGTATTATATCAAATTCACGCAGACAACTTTCTGTACTGACCTACACAAGCCATGTTAAAGCATTTTACTGAATGCCAGCTTGGTAAGTAATACTAAGAATCCACAAAATAGGTGTATTATATTGAATACACGCAGACAACTTTCTGTACTGACCTACACAAGCCATGTTAAAGCATTTTACTGAACTAAGAAACCGCAAAATAGGTGGATTATATTGAATACATGCAGACAACTTTCTGTACTGACCTACACAAGCCATGTTAAAGCATTATACTGAATGTCAGCTTGGTAAGTAATGCTAAGAAGCCGCAAAAATAGGTGTATTATAGTGAATACACTCAGACAACTTTCTGTAATGACCTACCTATTAGTATACTCTGAATGCAATTGTAATACACATATGTATGTTCAACAAAAACATTTGCATCTGCAAAGATTAAATGTAACTAAAAACTTACGCATATATCAAAGGGAGTATGTCAGGCATGCCTTGCATTTAAAATGTCAGTAACTTTTTTGGCTTGCAGGATGGCACTCTTAATGACCTGCAAATATTTCCCCATGGCACGTTTATTCAGATGAACTCCATCAACTGAAAGGAATGATAGGTCCTTCCCCCAAAAGCCACGATGATGCCAGAATATAATTTTGTCCATTTTATTTACAAGTTCATGCAACAAAACATGGGTCTCAACCACCTGATTATTATAGTCAAGTGGAGTTTTATGGGGCGCTCTCCACAACAACTGTCCGATTATAATCACTGAAGTATTTGAACTCCTAGTGACGAGTTCCTGTGCAAACCTAACAATGTCATTGGCAAGATGCTGTGGGGTTACATCTGCATGTGTCAAGTCGTTTCCCCCAATTTGCACAAACATAACCTGCGGAAACACAGGATAAAATGTTAACAAGTCCTGTCGTATCTGAAGTTGCTTTAGAGTTAAGCAACCTTGCACTCGAAAACACACCCTGAACTGGTCTCTGGCAAGACGTAAATTATTTTCTTTTGTCTCACTGTCAGCAAAATCGCGCAAACGACGAATAAATGAGTGTCCTAAAATAACCGACACTGTACTTCCCACCATTGCCATCGTGCAATGCCAACAGTCAACAGGTCAAAGGTCAAGTTGTAATTTGACCTATATAATTACGCATACACGAAAATTCTGCAAACGTGTCGAGTAGTCGACTTTTCCTTTAGAACCACCGATCAAAACAAAAGACACACATCCTAGTGAATATAATATTTGACACAAGTAAATGAATTAGACCATAGCTCATGCGTATTGACAGAAAATGCTTAAATTAATTACCCGTGACTCTAGATGTAATGGCAGAATTTTCTCAGTCACATAAAGTGTTTTGATTGGTTAATCTATTTTTATCAATTTAGTTAATCTATTTATAATAATAATAGGACGGGTTTGATTGTTTGCTTCTGGCATAACCTTGGTACTAAATAGTATTCTTATTTATTTTGACACAGAAGCACAGAAATAGAATAATTCAACATAAATTATTTTATCTGCAATAAATTTTATTTGTGTATTCAGTTCAGCTAGTGACGAATACGAAAGCAACTATGATACGGATCGCTGTTCGGTGCATTGAATATTCAAGTATATCGTTAAACCCCTAGTACACACTGGTATGATTAAAGCCACTGGTCGTAGCTTTTGAGCAAAGGAAAAATGTTTTAGCTTTTATAGTTTTTATCCCATCGCGACAAGTCTTCGAGGGGATATAGCGTCTTGAATTTGATGAAGTCAGGGCTAAAGTTAAGTAAGGGCTGATATACTTACCAATAAAGTATAGAAAAGCCTACATTATTTCAACTCCTGATCATGCATATATTTTACTAAAACTGCAAAAGAGAGCTGCAAGGATGATATTAGATGTAGATCCTATTACTCCATCTGCCCCTCTATTTAAACACTTCAAATGGAAACATGAATCCACTATCACAAATGTTTACAAATTAATAAATGTCTATGCAATGAAGCCACAAACTATCTTTCAAACTTATTAATATATGTTGGTGAAAACAATCCCTACAACCTTTGATATGTAGAGGATGGAAATCTATTAATTCCAAAACCTAACATGTCTTTATTTAAACATGCTTTCAGTTACTCTGGACCAGTACTTTGGAATCAGTTACCTAAAGCTATTCGATCATCGCCAGATACTGCTATTTTTAAATATAGACTCAAGAAATATTTTCTAAAATAATAACATGTTTATTGCCCTATATGTATTTTCTATTTGTTTATTAATGTATGTATTGTAATTCTGTATTGTTTGTACTTGAGGGCCTCAGGGAAGATTAGCTTTTACTAACTCTGTTACCCTCACTAAATAAAGAATTTATTATTATTATTATTATTATTATTATTATATTATGTTAACTATTGTGGTTCATAATGTAGCATGAAAATACTGCAGATTACTAGTATACTGGTTGTATGCATACTTTACATCACAGACTATATGGTCACTTATGTTGTGTACATATATACATGTAAGAAGTGTTATTTTGTGTGAATGTATTGATATGAAACAAATTGTATACAATGGTATAGTGTGGCCAAGCTGTTTTACACTAAATTGTGAGTGTTGTACATTGATAAATCCACACACACACAGCCCCCCCCCCCCCCCCCCCCCCCCCAGATTACAAACAATTCTTATAGTTAATGCACAAACAGCAAGACTTAATTAGTTCAAAATATTACACACGTCAGTGCCTTTTCTACATAAATGACATTCCATTTTACCTCATGTCATTTTATATTAAAGAATAACGGTCTTCATCAGCATTATAACAGTGAAAAAGTTCGTTTGTTTTGTTTAACAACACCACTAGAGCACATTGATTTATTAATCATCGGCTATTGGATGTCAAACAGTTGATAATTTTGACATACAAGTCTTAGAGAGGAAACCCACTACATTTTTCCATTAGTAGCAAGGGATCTTTTATATGCACCATCCCACAGACAGGATAGCACATACCATGACCTTTGATATGCCAGTCATAGTGCACTGGCTGGAGTGAGAAATAACCCATGGGCCCACCGACAGGAATCGATCCTGTACCAACCTGACATCAGGCGAGCACTTTACCACTGGGCTATGTACTGCCCCGTTTTTAGTAACATGATTCAGTCGGAATCAGTTAATTCATTTAACAAGAGAAAGTTTGTAATTAATTCTCTTTATAGGATTAAAATATTAGAAATGACTGGTTTACATGTCAGTGTGTGATTCTGGTTTCAAAAATTAACGCAACATAAGGACTCACAGTTTGCAAATTTCGAGAGCCCGCCACCAACCCAGCGAGCCTTACCACGCGTCACTAGTAGAACAGAAGATACACTAAATGTTTTGCATAAAACCACAGAAAAGATCGCTATTCGAGACTGGTTTGCCAGGATTTTGAGATATATGTTGACTGTGTTATTTAAAAAAAATCAATGTAATTTGTACAAATAATTTTTACGAGCCATGCGGCCAACCTAGAGAGTCCTACATGATTTTTTGTGAGCCTCAGGCTTTTGGACTTTCCTCAAAATGGCACACTGCATGTACTGGTAATAATTACACCTCCTATCAAGGGGCAGGACGTAGCCCAGTGGTAAAGCGCTTGCTTGATTTCCAGTCAGTCTGGAATTGATCCCTGTCAGTGGGCCCATTGGGCTATCTTTTGCTCCAACCAGTGCACCACGACTGGTACATCAAAGACCGTGGTATGTGTTATCCTGTCTATGGGATGGTGTATATAAAAGATCTATTGCTACTAATGGAAAAATGTAGCAGGTTTCCTTTCTAAGACTTTATGTCATAATTATCAAAAGTGGTATTGCAAACTTTAACCTCCAATCACTGAATGCTATGTTTCTATTTATAGATTCCCATGCCAGTCGCATTCAGCCATCGTCTTTCATCAGCGGTATTATCATCTTTGTGGCCTGGCTGCAGTTTTAGGTAAACAATTTTTATTTTGTTTTATACTTTTTTAATGTTTTACGACTGTGGTATTGCCCTAGCCTGAGTACTCTGCCCTTTGAGAGCTTGATATTATGCACGTTATTTGTTGTTTTTAAACAGTGTTGGGGCGGGACGTAGCCCAGTGGTAAGATGCGCGATCGGTGTGAGATCGATCCCAGTCGGTGGGCCCATTAGGCTATTTCTCGTTCCAGCCAGTGCACCACGACTGGTATATCAAAGGCTGTGGTATGTACTACCTTGTCTGTTGGATGGTGCATATAAAAGATCCCTTGCTGCTAATTGAAAAGAGTAGCCCATGAAGTGGCGACAGTAGGTTTCCTCTCTCAATATCTGTGTGGTCCTTAACCATATGTCTGACGCCATATAACCGTAAATAAAATGTGTTGAGTGTGTGTTAAATAAAAGATTTCTTTCTTTAAACTGTTTTGGACCTGTGTGAGCATTTGAATGAAAATCTTGACCCATGTGCATGGTACACATTCCCAGCATGTGGAAGAAGTTTTTGTTTTTGTTTTGTTTAATGACAACACTAGAGCACATTTGGTAATTTGGACATATAGTCTTAGAGAGGAAACCTGCTACATTTTTCCAGTAGCAAGGGATCTTTTATATGCACCATTCCACAGACAGGATAGAACATACCACGGCCTTTCCTTTGATATACCAGTTTTGGTGCACTTGCTGGAATGAGAAATAGCCCAATGGGCCCACCTATGGGGATCGATCCAAAACCGACCATGCATCAAGCGAGCGCTTTACCGCTGGGCATGTGGAAGTCCTACATTAGTCTTTCTTGTGAGTCCTTGAAGTCACCAATAGCATTCCGACACAACATTCCGACAGCATTCATCTGTAGTATGTATGTGCTGTATGGGGCCATATGCGCTGAGATATGCTGTACATCGAATAGGTACAACAATATGTAGTTAACTGAGATATGCTCTAGATGGAATAGGTACAACAATATGTAAACTGACGATCAAAAGAAAATATACCAATTATTTTTATTATAAATAAACAATACACGTTCATGGAAGATTAGATAGGTTCCAATATTGTTCGTTATAATGCAATCAATGACAAATAGTCACACATTTCTGCGTTTGGGCGATGCCGCATGTGCAAAATGAGTTTATTCATTAAATTTATACTGCACGAGAAACATGGGGTGTAAAAAAGGGTGCCATTGCTTAGAACATGCCTCAGTCAACAGTAAAACACCAGAGAACATGGCAAGGCTAACTGCTGAAGAAAGAGAGAGAGCTATTGGTATGGTGCAGTTGGGTGCGAGTTATGCCCATGTGGCAAGAATCCTGAATTGCACAAAATTGACGATCACCAGGTTGATACAGCGTTACAGGGTGACTGGCAGGACTGCAGACAGACCATGAAGTGGAAGACCCCGCGTCACAACAGCCAACGAGGACCGCCATCTCCGCATCTTACACTTGCGTAACAGATTCCTCACTATGATGTCATCTGCAGCGACTGGCCTTGGACATGTCATCAGTCGTCACACTGTACATCGTCGACTACAACAGCAAGGTATCAGGGCCTATCAACCATTCAGAGGGATGACATTGACGAGGCAACATCGACTTCGACGTTTACGTTGGACACGTCAGTTTCAACGTTGGCAACATCGGAACTGGCAACGTGTACTCTTTTTCTGATGAGAGCAGGTTCCAGTTATTCAGAGCTGATGGCAGGACTCGGATATACCGACGTGCAGGAGAGAGAACAGCTCCGTGCTGTGTTCAGGAGACTGAACCGTTTGGTGGTGGATCTGTGATGGTTTGGGGCAGTATCTGTGGCCAACTGCGGACGACCTTATTGTCATTGACGGAAATCTGTCCGACGTCGGGTCCATGCTTGCACACTTGCACATGGTGGACATACACGCTATTGAAACATGTTCTTTGTGGTCAAATTTATTCACCTTCGTTATGAGTGGTCCTTTATGAAATCGTACATTTCACCCCTAGTGCTGTTGTGAACTGTGATATTATCATTTTATGGGTTTTATTGAGTATACTTGTGTTTATTTATCGCCAGATTATTATACTTTCAAAATATAACATTTGCATCAACTTGTGTTTTGTGTTGTTTTTAATACTTTGAAAAAATAATTGGTATACTTTCTTTTGATCGTCAGTTTAGTTAACTGAGATATGCTCTAGATCGAATAGGTACAACAATATGTAGTTAATTGTATTTTTCTGATGAGTATTCTTTCTTTCTTTGTTGAGTATCTAGAAAATAACTAGTTATGATGTAGGATATTGGCTCTATCCTGTGAAGGTTAGAATGAAAAATTCCATTGCATGAACAGGATAAAGCCAACATCCTATATCATTAACTAGTTATTAGTTCCCTACCGGTACAAATTGAGGGTACTATAGGTCTCATCTCCGTCTTTCTGTCTGTCCGTCTGTCCCACATATAGTTATCCAGATTGTTTTTTTCACAATGTCTTGAGATATTGAGCTGGACTGTTGTGTATAGCTTTATCATGTACTGTTACAGTTTGACTTTCATGATGATTTACCCATTTTGTTTGCAGAGTTATGGCTGTTGAACTTAGGAGATATGAAACAATTTTCAGCCCTGTAGGGCACATGTATTGATTTTAGTTAGCAGTACTCTGAGAAAGCTCGTTGTTTTTATCCTGCAATTCATCAACTCATATTTTAGCTATTTCACCTACCAGTACATTGTATGATGAACAAGAAGTCAATTGCACGATTTTAGCTATTTCACCTACCAGTACATTGTACGATGAATAAGAAGTCAATTGCACGATTTTAGCTATTTCACCTACCAGTACATTGTATGATGAACAAGAAGTCAATTGCACGATTTTAGCTATTTCACCTACCAGTACATTGTATGATGAATAAGAAGTCAATTGCACGATTTTAGCTATTTCACCTACCAGTACATTGTACGATGAACAAGAAGTCAATTGCACGATTTTAGCTATTTCACCTACCAGTACATTGTATGATGAACAAGAAGTCAATTGCACGATTTTGTAATGTATCTATGTAGTCAAAAGTTGTAATCTGCTATTTTGTAACTTTGGTTTAATTGGTCAGCATACCCGGCCAGTAGAAATAGTGGTTGCAGGATAAATTATTGTAAATGTTAAAAATTCATGTGGTAATGAACATTGATAAAAACATCACTGAGTGAAAACATTTGCCAGAAATACATTTGGAATTTTCTTTCTGTTTTTACTTTTTAGGTTCTTCGCTACAATGAGCAGTTGAAGGAAACTACTCCATGGTTCAAGCTGTCAAGTTCGAGTTTGAGCTGATCCTTCAAATTGTTAATATTACAATGAATTTGAAATTCAACTTTAACAACCTTAAAGGTGCTATGTCAAAGTTGCAGTAATGGCCGTTCCCGCCAAAAATATTTATTAATTTTTGCTTTGAAACAAAGTTTATACTGTTAGCTATATTAATATATATATATATATATATATATATTCCTATAAAAAATGACAACCAAATAATTCCATTTACTAGTAAAAACAAAACTATTTTATGGGGAACCTTGAGAGTGTGTCACATGCATTAACTAGTGACGTCAGTGTTTTATGGGTACACATTCAACAATAAGTTTTTTCTATAATTCTTTGCAGACAACTAACAAAGAAACAAAGATGGTGACCATGCTATATTTAGCCACAAATTATAAGGTGAACCCCTCTTGTCGTCCAGTACAAGAATTAAAAAGCTTAGTTTATTATGGAAAGATGTATGAGATCAATTAATTTGTGTTTTTTTAATTACAAATAAATGTAAAAATAATTAAATATTGTAGTTTCAACTTTGACATAGGACCTTTAAGATCGTAATATTAATTTAGTATTGTGTAGACTTTGTGAATAATTACAATTAATTGTTAACCAACATTCCGTCCATAACAATGACTGGTGAAATCTTGAGTGTACCGTCATGTTTATATTATTATGTAGTCAGTCCCACATACTTGGAGATTAAGAGTGCAACAGTTGTAACTATGTGATTATTATTTTTTTTAAATATTTTTTACCTGATGCCATGAGATTAACCTTCTGACTACTGCAGGTGAGATATCTCGCCTGACATCATCCCAGTCGACATACTGTACACATTGCATTTCCCACTTCATATTTCCTGCCGTTTTGCACACGACACTCACCGGAAGCGATATATTAACGGGAAACAAAAGACAACTCTGCTTCCTGTTTAATGGTTGGCATCTCTGGGAGTGATGTGTGGTATGAGATATTTTATAGTGTGGGATTTGGAGGGGGGGGGGGGGGGGGGGGGGGGGGGGGGCTCAAACACATTTCATTTGTGATTTTTATATATATATATATATATATATATAAACTAAAAAGACCCAATAAGTACATGTTTTGGGACCTAGTGAGGCAAGCCTACCTCATTACCTTTCCCTCCTAGTTCCTACAGGCTTGCATATAGGCTGGTTCTACTACTTAAACTTTAGTATCTATTAACCTACTTAGTAATGATTATAGATTGGGTTGTATATTTAGCTTGCTGCCTATTTGGTTAAGGTTACACAGTCTTGCCAAACTGACAGTTTTATTTTGTATATTTTTAGGAAATGCTGTGAAGAAATACTGTTATAGTAATTAGCATGTACCTTGCCTAACGTTTCTAGATATTTCTAGACATTTAGCACCATGCAGTCAACATGCCAGAAAGGGGTGACATTTAGTTCAGTTTGTTGAGTGCTCGCCTGAGGTGTCATGGGCTACTCTTTTCGATTAGCAGCAAGGGATCTTTTATAAGCACCATCCCACAGACCGGATAGCACATACCACGGCCTTTGATGTACAAGTCGTGGTGCACTGGCTGGAACGAGAAATAGCCCAATGGGCCCACCGACGGGGATCGATCCTAAATTGAACGCGCATCATGACGTGTTGAATGCATTGTTAATAAAACAGGGTGGGACGTAGCCCAGCAGTAAAGCACCCACTCGATGTGCGGTCAGTTTAGGATCGATCCCTGTTGGTGGGCCCATTGGGCTATTTCTCGCTCCAGCCAGTGCACCACGACTGGTACATCAAAGGCCGTGGTATGTGCTATCCTGTCTATGGGATGGTGCATATAAAAGATCTCCACAATACACGCACGTCACGACAGTAGTATCTTTTTGCAATTTAAATATGAACAGAAAAAAAGCTAAAATGATATCAAGCTTTGTTTCCTGACTTATGTCTGCAATACCTCAAAATATTCAGTTGAAATGTTATGTATATCTTTAACATGTACCGGTACTGTTACAGATAAAGTTTGACATGTACCAGTACTGTTACAGATAAAGTTTGACATGTACCAGTACTGTTACAGATAAAGTTTGACATGTACCAGTACTGTTACAGATAAAGTTTGACATGTACCAGTACTGTTACAGATAAAGTTTGACATGTACCAGTACTGTTACAGATAAAGTTTGACTTTCATTCAGATTTACTTGTTTTTACAGAGTTATGGCCCTTGAACATTTGTGGGGCCCTGATGGGGACATATATTGCTTTAGCGGTACTACCTGAATGTTGGTTTATATATAAAACTGTACATGACTTAATATTCATAAATTTAGATATTTTCTAAAAGATTGTTTTACTTTTAAATAATTTACTAACTACAATACCTATATGAAAATGAAAAATATATATATTTTTCCGTTAGACTGATTACATTTCCTGTGATATGATGTCCAAATTGAAAAATGTTATATTTGTATAAGCTAATATGTGTGTGTTTATATATAATATATATATTTTTCAGTTAGACTGATTACATTTTCTGTGATATGATGTCCAAACAAATTGAAAAATGTGATATTTGTATAAGCTAATATGTGTGTGTGTATATATAATATATATATTTTTCAGTTAGACTGATTACATTTTCTGTGATATGATGTCCAAACAAATTGAAAAATGTGATATTTGTATAAGCTAATATGTGTGTGTGTATATATAATATATATATTTTTCAGTTAGACTGATTACATTTTCTGTGATATGATGTCCAAACAAATTGAAAAATGTGATATTTGTATAAGCTAATATGTGTGTGTGTATATATAATATATATATTTTTCAGTTAGACTGATTACATTTTCTGTGATATGATGTCCAAATTGAAAAATGTGATATTTAAAGAGACCATCCCGAGATAGCTCGCCCACAGTCTCAGACTGGCTGTTTAAAGAGACTATACCGAGTTTTCTGTCATTGTAACCTCATCTTAAATCTGTTGAGGCTCGGATCGGTGTCGTTAAACAAAATAAACTTTTACTGTTGTTCACGGCCCAGTTTCATAAAACATCGTAAGCCTAGTTTTGGACGTAAACGTAAATCTACGATTAAACCACAATTCTTATTACTATTATAGTGCAACAAATATACAGTCAAATTTCGTTAACTCGAAGTTGAAGGGGACGACGAAATAGTTTGAGTTTCAGGGAGTTCGAGTGTTCGAAATTCGTACAGCAGACCTCAAAGTGAAACTGCATTGCAGTATTATCATTTCGTTGATATCGGAAGTTAGCACATTTCTTCTGTGTATATGATAAAACTAAGTAAATATTAACAGAAACGAGATAAATCCGATCAGTTTGATGTACATCTCTATGTACTTTTATTGTATTAATTGACAGTAAAGTGTAAAAAAAAAAAACGAAAACTGAAAGCATGTACTTACATATAACCGGAAGTAAGCGATAAATTAAAGTTGATATATTTTTCAAATGTCAAAACAAGGCGGAACGTAACGTTGTAATAAATTAAAATACTGAATGTCGATTAGCACTAAGTACGTTTGTTTACCAAATAAAAAATACACAATATAAATAGCAAAATTGTTGTAAATCACAAAAATCATTGTTATTACAACAGTTCTTTGAAGATTACAAGACTATCCGTACTTTGTGTAATGAGGCCCGCTGCCGTGTACAAACACCGACAACCCAATGCAGGCATGTAGGATCATTTCGTTCCGCATAGTCGGCAATCTATTATTCTGTAATTACCGCGTGTATCATCGATAGCCGAGACCAGTCGGGACACTCACGCTTGGTTTGGGTGACAATTAATTTTTCTTTAAAGTATTACCGGTACAGTTAAAAGGCTCAGTCACTCCACAAACTTCGAGTTTTGGAAGTGCAATATCCCTTATTTTTTTATGGTGGGACCACAAAATTACTTTGAGAGATAGAGTTTTTCGAATGTTCGAAGTTTGAGTGTTCGAAGTCTGTTATTACTAGTTTGTATAGCTGTCACGGGGATTCTATAATTCCCGTAACTGAATAAAACACGATTATCAAAATATCTCTCCTAACTGTATATCTATTAGATCTCTCTGTAACAGGCTGTTAAACCCTAGTATGGCTCGTCTCTAGGTATGATCAGAGATACGATCTTATATAAAGTATATATATTTATAGCACGTTTAGCTCACTAGAAACAACAAAACACAATACACTTTGGAATCTGTATTAACCTACGCTGACAAATGTACAGCCGTAGTAGTTAATTAATAACAACAATAATAACAACCCAGAACTGATCACTTAATTAGTTAATCTCTAGGTGTCTAGTTACACAATATGCGAATCACTTCACCGTTACACCACACCCACACGTGTGATAATTGAGAAACGCTTCCAGGAGAAGTTAATTAATAAAGGAATTACAACACCATTCCTAACTGGTTAATTTTTAGTTAACCCTTACTACTCGTTCAGTAACGTGTGATAATTTAGGAACGCTTCCAGGGGAACTTAATTAATAAAGGAATTACAGCTCTATTCCTAACGGGTTAATTTTTAATTAACCCTAACTACTCGTTCAGTAACCTTGTAACACAGAATTAATACTGGTACCTATCACAATAAAGACAATAACCTACAGTTTACCTAGGTCCGCTAGGATGACTGGCTAAGCTTTATATTACCAAATACTCATATAATGTTAGAACAAAAAGTCTACGATTTACTTCGTCAGATGACCGAAGACACTGTCTAAAGAATATTGGTATAATACAGTATTAAAATATTTAAAGTCACATCAATCACATCAAGGTTATACACGGAGCAGAAATGATATTTACCAAAGTCCAACGGACTACGTTCCCTGGGAGCCGTCCTTTTTCGTTCTCCCCCTAACTCTAAAAAACTAGCTATTTATTATAAAATCAGAATTGGCCTGGGTGTACAAGGCGGTACCTCCCCCTATCATCTGATATTTCACCTCTACTAGCGTCGGTATATTTCTCTCTGATCGTCAGACTTACTGACGCCATCGTCGCCAAATCACGGTTGTAAAAACCGCACTCGCAGAGGTATTACGTAACTACTCGCCACATGGCCTCCACAGCTGGACTAAGTGCATATTGGAATGCCCGATCGCGCGAAGTATTACGTAACAAGTTGCCCAGCTAGCTAAGTGCAATTAAACTGCACACGGCCCTCTAACACAATTAAAATCGCCACAGGCGAAAACAAATTTAAGAGCATGTTCCGTCACAATAGCAGTTCGGCCGGGACCGCCATTTCACTTCGAGAGATCGACGTTTACGAAAGATCGAAGTTTGAGTTATCGAAGGTCGACTGTAGTTCGAAATACACACATTTTATGTTCTATTGACCTGAAACTGCTCTATCTTCTGTAATGATGTAATTTTCTGCATGAAATAGATGTCAAACACGTGTAAATGAATATCCGGTATAAATGCTAGTTGCAGACTTAAACTTACGATGTTTAGTGAAATGGGCTCTAGTAGCATATTGTCTGATTGGAATCAGATCCTACCACCTCTCTGTGACGGTCTCCCTTAGTGGATCTGATATCGGCCAACACCCAGAGGTGTGTAGGTGCCATTGATTCAAATACTCCTATAACTAGTGACTATGCATTTATATCATTTCATCTTATTTTAGTGTGGGTGGATTTAACTCAGTCGGTTGAGTGCTCGCTTGAGGTGCTTGCGTCGCAGGATCGAACCACCTCAGTGGATCCATTCAACTTATAGGGTTTTTTTCTCATTCCAACCAGGGCACCACAACTGGACAAAGGCCGTGGTATGTGTTTTCCTGTCTGTGGGAAAGTGCATATAAAAGATCCTTTGCTGCATTAAGAAAATGTCGCTGGTTTCCTCTATTGACTACGAGTCGAAATTACCAAATGTTTGACATCCAATAGTTGATGATTAATAATTAATGTGCTCTAGAGGTGTTGTTAAACAGAACAAACTTTTTTTTAAACTTATTTTAGTGCTTATATCCAAATAATGTCCTGGGCACACACACCAGCTATCTGGGCTGTCTGTCTAGGACAGTGGGTTAGTTGTTAGTGGTTAGAGAAACGGAGAAGAGGGTGTAGTGATCTTACACCCACCCATTGAGCCCATTAAGAACTCGCTCTGGGTTGGAGCCAGTAACAGGCTGTGAACCCTGTACCTATCAGCCTGTAGTTTGATGGCTTAATCACTGCGCCACCGAGGCTGGTAGTGAATATGCAAAACAATTTTGTAAGAAAATTAAAAGCAAAACATAAATATAAAGACACACATAGACTAACAGACAAACAGATATACGTACACAAGTATACACACATACAAAGACATGCAATCGTACACAGTGACACATTCAATGTTTGTTTGTTTTGTTTAACGACACCACTGGAGCACATTGATTAATCAATCATCGGCTATTAGATGTCAAACATTTGGCAATTCTGACTGTTAGTCATCGGAGGAAACCCGCTACTTTTTCCTAGTGCAGCAAGGGATCTTTTATATGCATTTTCCCACAGACAGCAAAACACATACCACGGCCTTTGTCCAGTTGTGGTGCACTGGTTGGAACGAGAAAAACCCCAATCAGCTGAATGGATCCACCAAGGTGGTTCGATCCTGCAATGCAAGCACTTCCCGCCCCACACATTCAATGAGTATAGGGTAAGCTATCTTAGAGATAGTAGTCATTAGATTAGTGCTGGGTACTGCAAATAATATGCATGTCTTGTTTAGTCCCCTATCGGTCCAACAGGAGGGGAATATACATTTTGACTCCATTCTTGTGTCTATATCTGTCTGTCCACCCATCTTTCTCACATATAGTTTTCCAGACGGCTTTTTTTTCTCACAATGTCACAATATATAGATCTTACATTTTGTGTATAGCTTTATTAAGTTCTGTTACAGATAAAGTTTAACTTTCATGGCGATTTGAAGCCCAATGGTAACGCGCTCACCTAATGTACGGTCGGTTTAGGATCGATCCCTGTTGGTGGGTCTATTGAGCTATTTCTTGTTCCAGCCAGTGCTCCACAACTGGTATGACACAGGCCGTGGTATGTGTTATCCTATCTGTGTGATGGGGCATATAAAAGATCCCTCGCTACTAATGGAGACAAGTAGAGTGTCCTCGCAAAGACTATATGTCAGAATGACCAAATGTTTGACATCCAATAGCAGATGATGGTGTCGTTAAACAACAAACTTTAACTTTTCAGGGCGATTTACCCATTTTTGATAGAATTATGGCCCATGAACTTAGACATACGAAACTTTGTTTTCCGGACATTTTTTTTTTGGAATGCTTCAAGATATTGAGCTGAAAATCTGTGTATATCTTTATGATAGACTGTTACAAACCAAGTTTGAATTTCATGGCGGTTACTCATTTTTAGCAGTTATGACCGTATGAACTAAGGGAATTTACGAAGTAAGGAGATAAGAAAATTTGTTGGACCCGGTATGGGGACATGTATTGCTTTTGTAGTACTCTCACAATGATGAGAGCAGGACCTAGCCCAGTGGTAAAGCACTCGCTTGATGCGCAGTCGGTCTGGGATTGATCCCTGTCGGTGGGCCCATTGGGCTATTTCTTGCTCCATCCAGTGCACCACGACTGGTATATCAAAGGCCGTGGTATGTTGTATCCTTTCTGTGGGATGGTGCATATAAAAGATCCCTTGCTGCTAATCGAAAAGAGTAGCCCATGAAAGTAAGTCTGTAAACTGAATGTATTACATATTTTAATCAAAGTGCTCTAGTGGCGTCGTTAAATAAATAAATTATTACATATTTTAATAACGTTGCTTATCAGTTTAATTAGAGAAATATATTTATTTACTAAAAATAAACGAATAATCATAATATCTACTGTTTGTTATTTGTGTCATTGGTGCAATGCTTTGTACTCATATAATTTAGCAATAGTCTTATTGCCATGGTAACAGACATAGCTGATCAGCTAGCTAGCTCGCCCAACTGTGTATATAAAACATCCCATTCCAGGCCTGTAGCAGGGTGGACATTATTTGGGAGGGGGGGGGGGGGGTGCAGTTGAACGAGCGCTGAAGGCTAGAGTTATTTGGGTGGTCCAGGGAAATTTTTGAAGGATAGGGTCTCTGAAATTGCATTCCCTGCCTTTTGAGAGTAGTTTCCAGCAAGTTATATATATATATATATATATACTCTTCAAAAGAAGAAACGCAAAACCACATTGTCGTAACATTTGGAGAATTGATTTAATTATTGAATGGTGAGTCCGATAATTACCAAATGTTGCAGGATTGTTCACAATTCACTCTAGTCCATTGTGAGTAAGTGATAGGACACACCACCAAGGTCAAGGTCATCTGGAGTCAATACCGGGTGTGGCCTCCGCGTGTGTTGACAACTGCCTGGCACCGCCTGCCCATTGAAGCAACCAGAGTACGGATGACGTCTCGGGGGATGGTGGCCCACTCGGCCTGCAAGGCTGCTGCCAGCTCGGGCAGGGTCTGGGGCTGTGGTTGTCGCTGTCGGAGGCATCGGTCCAACTCGTCCCATAGATTCTCAATTGGGTTCAAATCCGGTGATATCGATGGCCAAGGAAGGACATTAATGTTGTTGTTCTGTAGGAAAGCCGTTGTGAGACGTGCTGTGTGAGGCCTGGCGTTGTCATGTTGGAACACTGCGTTGGCGTTGGCCATAACTGGAACGATGTGTGGCCGGAGGATCTGGTCAATGTAGCCCTGTGCATTCAGGTTGCCCTGTGCATTCAGGTTGCCCTGCACGTGGACCAGGTCAGTTCTGCCAGTGTGTGAGATGGCTGCCCACACCATGACACTACCCCCGCCGAATCTGTCCACTTCCTGCACGCAGTTTGCCGCATAACGTTCACCACGACGCCTATACACGCGACATCTTCCATCATGACGTCGGAGCAGAAATCGGGACTCGTCACTGAACCACACCTGTCTCCATCGCAGTTGAGGCCATTGTCGATGAATCTGGCACCACTGCAGTCGGAGTCGACGGTGTTGTGGTGTTAAGATGACACCTCGAACTGGACGTCTGGCACGAATTCCTACCTCACGTAGGCGGTTCCGTACGGTCTGGTCGGATATCCTGCGCAAACCTGGTATTGCTGCGGCTGTGGAGGTGGCAGTAGTCAATCGTTCCCGAAGGTGGCGTACCCGGATGTAGCGGTCCTGCCCGGGGGTAGTGACCCGTGGTCGACCGGATCTAGGGAGGTCACGTGTTGATCCATGTTGCTGGTAACGGTCCCACAGTCTGGAGATGGTGCTTGGGGACACATGGAATGCCCTGGCAACGGCCGTTCTGGATTCGCCTGCGTCTAGTTGGCCGATGGCATTGTTTCTCTGCGGTTCACTGAGACGTGGCATGTCCTGGATTGTCAACTGTCGGCCAGATACAGAGGCCAGGCAAGCGAACACCCTGCACTTTTATACTGTCGGTGTTCATGTTGCACGTGCAGACAACGCACGTGCAGTGGTGACATGGTTTGCACGTGGCTGCGTTTTTGCGAATATTCACATTTTGAAACTTTATTTTACAGTAGCTGCGTTTTATCGAATGTAACCGTGGGAATGTGTTTGGGACATGCAATGACCTTATATTCACAAAGCATGAACCGGTAGGAAACATAAAATCGGAGTTATAACCCATTTGTACCCTTTTGCGTTTCTTTTTTTGAAGAGTATATATATAATATAACCCTGCCCCCCCCCCCCCCCCCCCCCCCCCCCCCCCCCCCCCCCCCCCTGCTACGGGCCTGCATTCTACTAATGGAGCCCGTCTCTTTCCACATTCCTACTGGAGACGGCGAAGAATGCGGTTGTGTTCAGCGAACGTGGAGGTTTCTCTGCCCCCACCCCCACCCCACCCTTGGGGCTCTGTTGCGCGAGCTTGGTCCTTTGGCCAAGTATCGCGTTGAACACAATGGGAGTTCAGCTATTGTCACCTTGTATTACGGTGACAATAGACGGAAGCGCCCGAGCAGTAGGAGGAGAAGGCGGCTCAGGGGGTACCAAACTCGGCGGCTCAACCGCCAGGGCCAGTCCCTCCTGCTTCAGAGAAGAAGTCGAGACCGGCAGGAGCGGTTCAGGGGTGGGGGCAAAACCGGCGGCGGTCCCTTCTGCTTCGCCGCCCCCCACTAAGCAGCAGATGCCAGGGGCGGCAAAGGTGAGGCCTAAGCTGTCAGCTCAACTGGCAGTAGCGGCCCCTCCCCCTGCAGCACCAGCGCCGATGGAGACAGGACATGTTAAAGTGTCAGCTCAACACCATCTGGTCAGGGGCGGTACCAGTTCCAGTACGTCGAGAAGAGTCGCACCTTCTACTTGACGTCTGAGCGGAACGGGGTGTATCGGCAAGG
>NC_054713.1:45854822-45911621 GCF_016097555.1 Gigantopelta aegis
ACACACACACACGCACGCGCACACGCACACACACGCACGCACACGCACACACAGACACGCACGCACACACACACACGCACACGCACACGCGCGCGCGCGCGCACGCGCACACACACACACACAGAGACACACTTACACTTACACGCACACACACACACACAGACACACGGGTATGGCGCTATACCCAAAATCTTTTGCAGCTTTTATTTTTTTAAGTTAACCTTTAGACAAAATGAATGACTTATCATTATGGTATGATTTTCTTAACACTAACCCTAAACTTAACCCATTTTCTTTCTGGGGGACCCCCCCCCCCCCCCTTACATCCTGTGGACTGCGGTTGCATTCAATTCCATAGCGCCATACCCAAAAATTTCTTTCTGACTAAGACAGAGACAGACAGAGACAAGGAGGGAGAATGACATGAGCGGGAGTGCCATATGCAATTTATGAAACGAGTTTGGGAATTGTCTATTCCCTGAACGAAAGTGTTCTTTATAACAAACGTTAAATATGAATGTAATCGCTTCACAATCAAGTCAATAAAAGTCAGCGTTGTCCATTAGGGTGACGGGGGAATACTGTTAAAGCTGCAGTGTCTGGACTATTTTTATTATTTAAGCATTTAGAATAGATGATCCAGTTCTGTTTGGTACATAAAAGGCCGACCACATCGCTATAGTTTCGCAATGCTCGCTTATCTACATTATCTAGGTCAATTGCAAACCCAATTGCCAGCTTGTTTTTCTTCAATTAGCGGGACGCAAGTAGAACTGGGAATTTATGCGATTTACGCAGGCGCTGATCTTCTCACGTGATTTTGAATACATTTAAAGGGACATTCCTGGGTTTGCTTCACTTTTTAAGATGTTATCGACTAACAGAGACTTTTTAACGATTGCAATTGCATACCCCGGTATCAAATATATTTTTCTGCATAAAATATTAGTGACTGTATATTAAACGTATTTCTGATCGTTCTGATATTTGTACTAGGTTAAATTTCATTTTATTTCGTAAAATATTGTTTTTTCGTACTACGAAATTATTTGAAGATAAAATCCAGTTAGGACTTCTTACAAATATTAAGACGCCCAGAAACACATTGAATATACAGACACTGATATTTTAAACAAGAAAATATATTTAATATGTAAGTTTAATCGTAGAAACATTGTATTAGTCGGAAACATCTTACAATGCAGCAAACTCATAGTCGGGAGGAATCACCACTTAGATGTGCAAAATTTGGTGCATAGTTGTTCTCTGCGGATTTTGACTCTAGGGGGTCCACATTGATAATCCACCGGGTGCCACCCGAGCACCCTTGAGGAATTTGAGAAAATCAAGATGGCGTCCAAGATGGCCGCCAAATGAAGGAAATGGCTATAACTTCTTTATTATTTGACACAGAACAATCATTTTTGTGTCTACCCCATGGTTTTATGGGCCAAGGAACCGATTTGTGCCATCAAAATTAAGATTTGATAAATGGGTCACGTAAATCCAAGATGGCGTCCAATATAGCCGCCCAATTGGGGAAATGGCTATAACTTATTTATTATTTGTCACAGAACAATAATTTTTGTGTCTACCCCATGGTTTCATGGGCCAATGAAGACATTGGTGCCATCAAAATTCAGATTTAATAAATGGGTCACGCAAATCAAAGATGGCAGCCAATACAATATGGCCAATGAACCCATGTATAGAACTGTTAAACGTTAAAAAACTCATATATTCATGAAAGGTATATTTGAAAAAAGATTGAAACATATGTTGATTTAAAGATTGGTGAGTGACATAATTTCACTTTGTCATGGACGAAATAATGTAACACTACAGGGTTCCAAGAATGCCAGACCCACTAGTTGAGTCAAATCTGATACTAGTATTCAATGTCAGAGGGAATTAAAGGGGTGAAGCTAGAACAATTAGAAATTCAAGTAGATACATGTATCATACTGAACATCTGTGTATGGTTATTAATTACCAATATATATAGTTAGAAATAAGGATACCTGACCAAAAATATTGAACTGCTGAATGTGGCATTAATTCTGGGACACCCTGTATTACAGTGACTTCATTGACCACTTTTAAAATCCAATGGAATGTTAAAGATCACGGCCATGGGTATGTTGTATGGTGTGGTGTGAAGTGAACATGGTAGCCTATGGATGTCAGCTGCTCACTTTAATTGTCAGTGTCAGCGTCGGAGTCAATGTATTCTGTGTTCAGACTCAGGGTTCGTGGATTGAAGCATCCTTCTTCACCCCCACACTTACAGAAGATGGAACAACCAAGTTGTGCTGAAGTGCAACTACATCTCATTGACGAACAGGGTTGATCGGCGGCACAGGAACACTGTATCATCTTTATTACCTCTTCAGGTGCAAACTGCCTTTCCTGTTGGACGGATAGCGGCTGTAGGGATTTGAAGTGTTCATATCTCACCCACCCATAGTCGCAAGCATTCATCACCGGCGGTTCAGGCTCAAGCGCCGCTTTCCATATTGATGCCTGGAGATGAGCCCGTTTGACATTTTCTTCGAATGCTTGTGACGATGGGTGTAGAGATTGCAATTTCGTCTGTATGGAGGCCCCTTTCTTTGCGACCCAAACTCTGTAGCGAACATCTGACATAGAATAATTTGGTCTTATTGCTGTGCCGTAGCAGGCAGCAATGTAGGAGGTGGCTTCACTGATGACTGCTTTCATGTCAGCATCTGGATTTCCAACGTATTCGAACGTATATCCAGATTCCAGGACTTTTACAGCTTTCGTTTTTCCAAAACCATAGTAGGCTCCTACTGTGTCACAACCTGTTAATGCATGTGCTGCTAGCACATCTGCAACAATGTCCTTGTGCCTTTTGGCCGTCTCCCCGATATTCACGGATACCCGCTGAGGGCTGGTAGGTTCCATGAATATCGTTGCATTCACATAGTGAGCATGGTAGAAGTACAAAAGGAGCACAAAGACGTCGGTGTCATCGCAGACGACCTGGATACATGCGCAACCACCAGCCACTAACTTCATCATTTGTTGGGGGATAATGACATCGGCCTCTTCATGGGTGGTTCTCAAGTCATGACGCTCCCTGACAAAGCCTTCGCTGATTTCCAATGGAACCAGAGCCTTTCCTGTCACGACAACAGACGTTGAGTAGTTTCCCAGTTGAACTTTCTTGGACAGATCGATGCAAATAAGATCTATCAGTTGTTCCTTGTTCTTGGACCCTGTCAGTATAACGGACTGTGGAGGGAGTGGCATTTCTAGTGTCAGGTGATACTGCCTTGATGACTTTGAGGACCGTGAAGATCGAGTACCACTTTTAATGCTGTAGTCTTGGTATCTATCAAAGATCACATGCAGATGTTTACATTTGTGCATCCTATCTAGTACATACTGAATGAAGCCATTGACGTAGTCCTTTACAGTTCCATTAGCTGGCCAGTGAATCACCCAGAGTATAGCACATCCATCCAGAATGATAGCAGTGGGCTTTGCTGCCACCCTTGACGACACTTCAACTTGCAGTTTCTTCTTTAAAGTAGATTTGGACTTTGCAATTCGAAGAGACAGCAAGCCATCCTTTTCTTCAAACATTGCGGTTGGTATTGGGGCTAGCTCGTACTTGAACAACTCTTTCACATCAATATCTCGTGAAACTGAAAGTGCCATAACCCTTAAGAACAACTGTCCTGTATCAATGTGGCTTGTAGGAACATGCTTCGCTTGCTTCCTGGTGGCAGCCATCGTTACGACCTTGCAGGAGATAGTTTGATGAAAACTATCGGGCCATCCTGATTCAAAGTCCTCCAACTGCTTCGCACCAATGTCCACCGCATTCTCAACATTTGTTTTCTCTGTAAAGACCCACGATGTTGACCAGCTCATTGTCACCCTCACTAACATCAAATGGACCAAAGCATTGATCGAGTTTACCCCAAATGGCTTGTCTGTCTTTTTGGTCAGCCTTTATTCGCGAGGGCAGCTCTTCTTTGTGCGTGGTTACTGAAACATTGGACTCTTCCATCAGTTCTGCTACGTCTTTCATCAACCTGCTGCAGGTGTGGAGACTCAAGGCCCAACGTTGTACAGCAAGTTGGTTGAGCGTTATCCCTACTATACCTCCTGGACCATGCCCGTAACGCATAAAGGTACTTTCGATCATCATGTCCGTCCAAATACCGTTCCAGATACCAGCCTGATGTCGCTGCACATGCTGTCCTTTCAGAAACTTCTCTAGTAGTTCACAGTCAACTTCTCCATGCATCGAAGGTAACAGAGCCCATATCGAGCATAATGGATATGCCCAGCTGCAAAGAAGTAGGGTAGCATATGTTTCACAGCAAGAAGGTGTAATGCCCACTCACCCTCTTTCAGATCGAACAAATTGCATTATGAGCAGTACTGGCTTGATCAGGTTCTCCAACCAAAGCTTTGCTGTGCGATTTTCAGTGGCCTGTGATTCCAATACAGTCATCAGATCTCCATGACTCTCTACATTTCCCAATGTACTACGGAGTACCTCCTCTACGACAAGACGCAATGCTCTGGTATTTTGTGGGAAGTTCTTCCCAAACAGCGTTCTAGGTACCCCGCCGAATGTAGACTTCATCACTTCTTCGAGACCGCTGTCTGCCATAAGGACTCCTATCGAACCTACAAAGCTCATAAGAAAATGCACAAAGTTTGCAGAAGACCAATATTAATTTCCAATTTGGACAATATGTGGCACTCTAGATGCAATATGGAACTTTTTCTTGATTGATAATCAGCTCTAATACTGTTGAAGTAATATGTTACCCTATACTTACCTGTAAGCTACTGTACTTTCTGCGACAAATAATGGTCTGTTATACCTAGGCCAAACTAGGAATCAAGGAATTCTACACTCAAGGTCCAGTTCTGGACATGCCAAATCTGTAACTGAAAACATGTGCTTGAGAAAATGACTTTCTCTCCTTTTAAAACAAAAGAACTAATCAGGAGAGACACCTAGTGTTCAAGAACAGAACTGAAATGGATTAGCTTTCATCACCATAGGGAAAGTGCATGTAACTGTGTTGAGATACTGTAACAAATTAAACTGTTTACGGACGAATATCAGCAAAAGCGAATGGGCAGCCTCATTTCTTACCTAATAAAAAATTGGCCGCCATCTTGGATTTAAGTAACCCATTTAGTAAATCTGCATTTTGATGACACCAATGGCTTCCTTGGCGAATAAAAGCATGGGGTAGACACAAACCTTATTATTCTGTGCCAAATAATAAAGAAGTTATAGCCATTTCCCCAATTTTGCCAGCCATATTGGACGCCATCTTGGATTTACGCGACCCATTTATCAAATCTGAATTTTGATGGCACCAATGGGTTCCTTGGCCCATAAAACCATGGGGTAGACATAAAAATGATTGTTCTTTGTCAAATAATAAAGAAGTTATAGCTATTTCCTTCATTTGGCTGCCATCTTGGACGCCATCTTGATTTTCTCAAATTCCTCAAGGGTGCTCGGGTGGCACCCGGTGGATTATCGATGTGCACCCCCTAGAGAGTCGAAATCCGCAGAGAACAACTATGCACCAAATTTTGCACATCTCAGCCCAAAATTTGCATTTGGCACCCCGACTATCAGGAATGTCCCTTTAACTGTCTTGATTGAGGGGTCGTCTCATACCTCCAAAATATATTTATATCCATGGAGGTATGGTACAATACCTTTCCAGGGGTCGGTGGGGGATTTGCATTGAAATTTTGACAGTGACCAGCGGTTGGCATACACGTTACATGTAAGGGGGTGTTAATAATTACGTAACGCTCCAGGGGTAGAGGAAGAGGGCGGTATGTTCGATATACTAACATTTATGAAGACTATGTTATTTTGATTCATTACTTAGACCTAAAAAAGTGGTGTGGGTTTTTTTAATGCACGGTCGGTCTTGGATCGATCCCCATCGGCGGGATTGTTCCAGCCAGTACGCCATGACTGGTATATAAAAGGCCAGGGTATGTGATATCCCGTCTGTGGGATGGTACATATAAATGATCCCTTGTTAAAAGAATTTTTTTTTTTTTTTAAATGTAGCGGGTTTCCAAGGCACGTGTGCGGGGATTTCAGCGGGCTTGGGGGTTATAGACTGCGTTGAGCGAAGTTTATATGGGGCCATGTTCCCCCAGAAAATATATTTCAACTTTTTTTTTTATCTTGGTCAGGTAAGGGTTTCGACCACCAATACTCTCCCCTCTGCACATGCGCCCGTTTCCTCTCTTAGATTATATGTCAAAATTACCAAACGTTTGACATCCAAAAGCAGATAATTATTAAATCAATATGCTCTAACACTGATGTCGTTAAACAAAAGAAACTAACTTTACCCTTTCCAAACGAAATAATATTTATTTGAATTTGTCGATTTTAACAAACGTAAAATTAAAAACGTTTTTTTTCTTTTCTACTTTAGTATATTTTATTAAAAATATATACATGATCAATGTGTTATACAAACTAAACTTTGAAAGTTCTACTAACACTTTATAAAATATTAATTCTTAAATAGGAAGGTACGATTGTCGATCATACGTTGTCAAGATCAAAACCGGTTTTAACGAAAGAATGGTACGTATCCTGAACCGAACGTTCTTTGTACAGCGCAATATTTCTCATTTAATTTTTTGAGACGAACCCTACAATTTCAAATCCGCAAACGCACGTGTTAACTGAAACTGACAACAGGCTGTCGAATCGAGGGTATACTTTTGATGTTCTTCGTTCATAGCTAACACACACGATTTTTTCAAAAGCGCAGTTGAACTTGTATTTCATATTTGTGCATGGTATTATTATATGGTAACCAGACCGCAAGCATGTAGCTACTTTAGCAACTCCAGTGACGTCACTCAGACGGGTGCTGTGTGCTATAAAGATATAATGTGGGGGGAATACGATATTTATGTGACCATTTATAATTGTACACCATATGAGTGATAAATATAAACCATCGTTGTTGCTACTGGATATACCAGTCATGGTGCACTGGCCAGAACGAGAAATAGCCTCTTGGAGAGGAAATCTGCCACATTTTTACATTAGGTCCGTGCAGTAGCGGATCCAGGGCGGGTCCATGGGGTCCGGACCCCCCCCCCCCCCCCCCCCGAGCCAGCTGTTGTAGCGCACGCCTGTCATGGGTGCAGGTTTCAACTTACACCATCTCCTCCATCATGTCATGTGGTTTAACGTGCACATTCAGAGCCAGCTGTGGTAACGCACGCCTGTCATGGGTGCAGGTTTCAACTTGTACCATCTCCTCCATCATGTCATGTGGTTTAACGTGCACATTCAGAGCCAGCTGTGGTAACGCACGCCTGTCATGGGTGCAGGTTTCAACTTGTACCATCTCCTCCATCATGTCATGTGGTTTAATGTGCACATTCAGAGCCAGCTGTGATAACGCACGCCTGTCATGGGTGCAGGTTTCAACTTACACCATCTCCTCCATCATGTCATGTGGTTTAACGTGCACATTCAGAGCCAGCTGTGGTAACGCACGCCTGTCATGGGTGCAGGTTTCAACTTACACCATCTCCTCCATCATGTCATGTGGTTTAACGTGCACATTCAGAGCCAGCTGTGGTAACGCACGCCTGTCATGGGTGCAGGTTTCAACTTGTACCATCTCCTCCATCATGTCATGTGGTTTAACGTGCACATTCAGAGCCAGCTGTGGTAACGCACGCCTGTCATGGGTGCAGGTTTCAACTTGTACCATCTCCTCCATCATGTCATGTGGTTTAACGTGCACATTCAGAGCCAGCTGTGGTAACGCACGCCTGTCATGGGTGCAGGTTTCAACTTGTACCATCTCCTCCATCATGTCATGTGGTTTAACGTGCACATTCAGAGCCAGCTGTTGTAGCGCACGCCTGTCATGGGTGCAGGTTTCAACTTACACCATCTCCTCCATCATGTCATGTGGTTTAACGTGCACATTCAGAGCCAGCTGTGGTAACGCACGCCTGTCATGGGTGCAGGTTTCAACTTGTACCATCTCCTCCATCATGTCATATGGTTTAACGTGCACATTCAGAGCCAGCTGTGGTAACGCACGCCTGTCAGGGTTGCAGGTTTCAACTTGTACCATCTCCTCCATCATGTCATGTGGTTTAACGTGCACATTCAGAGCCAGCTGTGGTAACGCACGCCTGTCATGGGTGCAGGTTTCAACTTACACCATCTCCTCCATCATGTCATGTGGTTTAACGTGCACATTCAGAGCCAGCTGTGGTAACGCACGCCTGTCATGGGTGCAGGTTTCAACTTACACCATCTCCTCCATCATGTCATGTCATGTGGTTTAACGTGCACATTCAGAGCCAGCTGTGGTAACGCACGCCTGCCATGGGTGCAGGTGTCGGCGTCCCTCCCGCTTCTTACGCCAATGTTTAAGATGATCATAAAGTAAGTAATAAAGTAAAATAGCATTATGCATCTTAATGCCTGTGCTCAACATGGATGCCAAATCCTGTTATTGTAATTCTTCTACATTCAACTTGTATTGTGTTTTCCCTTCATACCCCATAGCCTTATAGGCCTAATATAACTGGTGGCAACCATATGGCAAAATGATGTAAACAATATAATAATAGTCTGACCCATGGGGAACGTATTTTTTTTATACTATGAAACTCGCTACAAGCAGGGCGTCTACGAGTCTAAAGTATTCAACTCGAGTACTCGAGAGTCAAACTCGACCCGGACTCGATATACGAGTATCCGGCACTTACACTAGATGATGAAAATGAGATTAAAGGGACATTCCTGAGTTTCCTGCAATTTTTAAGATGTTATCGACTAACAGAGACTCTTTGACGACTGTAATTACATATCAAATATATTTTTCTGCATAAAATATAAATATTAAGACGACCAGAAATACATTGAATATGCAGACACTGATATTCAAAACAAGAAAATATATTTAACATGTAAGTTTAATTGTAGAAATATTTTATTAGTCGGAAACATCTTACAATGCAGCAAACTCGGGAATGTCCTTTTAAGGAATAAAGTAAAATAGCATAATGTACATCTTAACTCCAGCACTGAACATGGATGCCAAATCATGCCATTGTATTGCATTGTGACGGAACATGCTCTTATCTTTTTCGCCTGTGGCGATGTTAATTGTTTTAGAGGGCCGTGGGCAGCTTGGTTACGTAATACCCCCGCGCGACGGTGGTACAGCTGCGTCGTAATACACACCAAGACCAGGTGTGGAGGCCATGTAGCCAGTAGTTACGTAATACCTCCGGTAGTGCGGTTTACGATCGGATATTTCTAGCGAACTGGCGACAGTAAGTCTGGCCATCTAAGAAAATATACCGTCCCTGAGAGAGGTGGAAATATCACATGATAGGTGAGGTACCGCGTTGTGCCCCCAGGCGATATTCGCTGTCTCTGAGATTTTTGAATAAATAGAGAGAATTTTAGATATATCGGGGAGAAACATTGGAAGGCTCCCGGAGAACTTAGTCCGACTGGACTGGTAAATATATTTTTCTGCTCTGTTGTATAACCTTGATGTGATTGATGTGACTTTAAATATTTTAATACTGTATTATACCAATATTATTTAGACAGTGTCTCCGGTAATCTGACGAAGTAAATTGTAGGCTTCATTGTTCTAAAAGATTAAAGCTTAGCCAGTCATCCTAGAGGACCTAGGTAAACTGTAGGTTATTGTCTTTATTGTGATAGGTACCAGTATTAATTCTGTATTACAAGGTTACTGAATGAGTATTTAAAGGTTAATTAAAAATTAACCAGTTAGGAATAGAGTTGTAATTCCTTTATTAATTAAGTTCCCCTGGCAGCGTTTCTCAATTATCACACGTGTGTGTTGTATCACGGTGAAGTGATTAGAATATTGTGTAAACTAGACACCTAGTGATTAACTAATTAAGTGATTAGTTCTGGGTTGTTATTATTTGTTGTTGTTAATTAACTACTGCGGCAAGTACATTTGTCAGCGTCGTGTTAATACAGATTCCAAAGTGTATTGTGTTTTGTTGTGTTTTCTAGTGAACTAAACGTGCTATAACATATATATTTATATAAGATCTTATCTCTGATTACACCTAGAGACGAGCCACTCGGGTATTAGACTGCCCGATACAGAGAGATCTAATATATACAGTTAGAAGAGATATTTGGATAATCGTGTTTTATTCAGTTACGGGTATTATAGGATCCCCGTGACAGGAGTAAAAATTGGGGGCTCGTCTGGGATCTGAAACGGGACATGCATATTTAAAAAGTATTGTTTGTAAATGGGGGCTTTATAAATTATTTTTACAAATTACTAGAAGTAGCAACGTTGTTCACTAGAAAAAAATAATAATAAGTGTGTCATACCTAAACATGGATAAGAATTTGCTGGATAGGCCTACGCTCAGTGTAGTGGAGATTAAGCGAGCGTGTAAGGCCGAATTAGTTGAAATCGCAAGTGAGTGGGAAATTGATTTAACATCAGCTAAAACATTAGGAGATATAAGGACAATTATTATCCAGGAAGTTTTTGGTGATAGTCCTGTTATGGAAGACAGTGAGATTGTTCCAGAGATAGAGATAAATGAGTTAAGTGTGGAACAACAGTTAGCCTTTAAAAAACTTGAGTACGAAAGAGAAGAACGTGCATTAGATAGAGAAGAGAGAGAGAGGGATAGAGAGAGAGAGAGAGAAAGAGAAGAGAGGGAGAGAGAGAGAGAGAGAAAGAGAAGAGAGTGATAGAGAAAAAGAAGATAGAGATAGAGTAGGGAGATAGAGAGAGAGAGAGAAGAGAGAGATAGGGATAGAGAATTCCAGTTAGCAAAATTAAAAGTGGAACATGAGTTAAAGTTGAATACTGAAGAAGTTAGACGAGAGGCAGGAAATGGGTTTAACATGTCGGAGGCGTATAGATCAGTGCCTGTATTTGACGACCAGGAGGCAGATATGTTCTTCCAACTTTTCGAACGGGCCGCTAAGCAGCTAAATTGGCCGCAGTCTAAGTGGACATTGTTAGCCGTGTTTAAGTTTAAGGGGAAGGCTAGCGTAGCTTATAATTTAATGAGTGATGAGCGAGGAAGTCAGTACGACCTAGTTAAGTCTGCAGTGTTGAGGGCTTATGAGTTACGACCTGAGGATTATCGTTTACGGTATAGCGAGTTGAGAAAAACGCAGGGTCAGTCTTATAGTGAGTTTGTGGCTAAGAAGGCAGGAATGTTTGATAAATGGGTGGTTTCTCATCAGGTAGGGTCATATACCGAGTTACGGGAATTGTTGATCTTACAGGACATTAAAAATGCTTAATAAAAATGGATTACCAGTTAGCTTACGTATTCATTTAGAAGATCGTGATATCAAAAAGATAGAGGATACAGGCATAGCGGCAGATGATTACGTGTTAATACACAAAGCTCAGGCAGTACAGGGTAGCTCTATACAACAGGGTGATAAGAAGAAATTTCAGCCAGGTTTTTCCCGGGAAAGTAACTATCGGGGAGAGTCATCTAGTTGGTCAGCTAGTTGCGCAAGGAATGCACCTGGTGGGCAAAGTAAGGATAAACCTGCATTATCAGCCAATGCACGAACTTTTCGTCCACATTGCAGTTACTGTAAAAAGGATAACCATCTTGTCGGAGACTGTTCTAAAAGGAAACGCGATAATGCGCACGTGGTCGGTTTAGTGAGGTCAGCTCCGTTAGCGAGAGAGTTAATGGTTAGTCCCATGGCAGAGAAAGTAAATCCGTATGTGTCCACTGGTATGGTTTGTGATGTAAAACAATAGTTGAGTCCTAAGGCAATATCAATCTATCGAGATACAGGGTGTAGCCAGTCTCTTATAACGTCAGATTGTTTAGCTGGTATTCAAAATTCAGATACAGGACGTAGTTTGGCCTTAACCTCAGTTACTGGGGGAAATATGGTTGTTCGGTTACATAACGTCTTCTTGTGTTCGAAGTTTGTGACGGGACCAGTCATTATGGGTGTTGTGAAGGACTTGCCTTTTGAAAACATAGGAGATTTGTTGGGTAACGATTTGACTAGTCAGTGTTGCCAGCCGCAAGTTGACCAATTGTTAATTGAAGACAGCTCTTTACCAATAGAAAGAGTGTGAGGTTGATGAGATTAGATATCCTGCGTGTGTAATGACTAGGGCTATGGACAAAAGGGTAGCACGAGACCCAGAGGAAAATTGTGATTTGTCTGATACGTGTGTGAGCCATGAAATTAGAGTGGATGAGGTTATCAGTAAAATGGTAGATAAGTCAACTGAGGAACTAAATGTGGTGGAACCTGTTGACCTCCCGCAGAGGGTAAATGAACCAGTTGTGTTTGATAGAGGGGCCTTACCTTGTAATAGACAAGAGTTAATACTAGAGCAGGGGGCTGATCCAAATTTGTTGGCAGCTCGCACTACATTGTTAACTGAGGGCGAGATGGAGGATCAGATGTCAGGTTATGATATGGACAATGGAGTATTAATGAATAAGAGTGTGGAGAAGGTTGTGCCTGATTGTGAGGAAGGTGTGACAAGATGTAGAATTGTGGTGCCCTCTAAGTACCGTCCGTCATTGTTATTGTTAGCACATGAGGACGTATTATGCTGGCCACTTAGGGCGGAATAAGACTCATAGTAAACTTGCTTCAGAGTTTTGTTGAAGGGAATGTTTGCAGATGTCAGTAAGCATTGTATGTCATGTCATGTGTGTCAAGTTGTGGGGAAACCAAATCAGCTAATTCCTCCCTATCCCCTGCAGAAGGTTCCCATAGTTGGGGAAGCCTTTTCAAAAGTGTTGATAGATGTCGTGGGGTCATTACCGAAAAAGCGTTCAGGCAACCAATTCTTATTAACAATTATGTGTTTAACTACGCGTTTTCCAGAGGCGATTCCCTCAAGGAAGGTTACTGCATCTGTTGTAGCTAGTGCGCTGCTTAAATACTTCACGTTTACGGGTTTACCAGGTGAAATTCAAAGCGACCGGGGTACGAACTTTATGAGCAAGTTAATCCAGCAAGTACTGTCTATGTTAGATATACGACAGATTCGTTCTGCTGCATTGCACCCTGAGAGCCAGGGCGCAATAGAACGTTTCCACCAGAGCATGAAAAGTATGCTCCGCTGCCATTGTTTCGATAACGGTACTGACTGGGACCAGTCAACCCCTTTCGTGTTGTTCGCAGCACGGGATGCGAAGCAAGAATCCCTAGGATTCACCCCATTTGAGTTGGTCTATGGGCATTCAGCCCGAGGCCCTCTCAAATTGGTAAAAGATAGTTGGTTAGACAAGGATAATGCCGAAAACCTGCTGATTTATGTAGGGAGGGTTAGAGATAGGTTGTGGCAGGCGACCAAACTGGCTAGGAAGCATCTGAGCTATGGTCAGAGCAAAATAAAATCAGTGTTTCATAGGAAGGCTAGGAGTCGGGAATTTAAAACAGGGGATAAAATGCTGCTGTACCTTCCCATTAAACGGGGTTCATTACAGAACAGGTATTTCGGTCCCTATGTTGTGCACAAACGGGTTAATGAGACAGGGTATGTGATAAACACTCCTGATAGGGTTAGGAAAAGTAGGTATTGTCACATCAATTTGCTAAAAGGTTATTTTGACAGACTGCCGATAGTTCCAGTGTTACCTGTCCAGACTGAGAGTCACTCAATTTCCTGTGATGACGTCAAGACTGTAGAGATCAAGTTAACCAACAGCCAGATTCTAGCAGACTTGAGTTCTTATTTACAGCACCTTAACAGCCCCCAGCGAGCAAAGTTGACTACGTTGATACAAGACAATGTTTCCATTTGTCAGGACTTTCCAACGGTTACCAATACCTTAATCCAGGATGTGCGCTTGGAACCCAACGCTACACCGATTCGACAGCATGCTTATCGAATAAACCCTGTAAAACGTGCAGCACTGAAAAGGGAGATAGATTACATGCTGAAACACGACATTCTGGAACATTCAAACAGTCGGTGGGCATCACCTGTTATACTAATCCAAAAAGGAGATAACAGTTTTCGGGTGTGTGCTGACCTACGTCGCGTGAATCAACTCATGAAGGCAGATGCCTACCCTCTACCCCGCCTTGACGATTGCATCGACCGAGTTGGACACGCTCAATACATCACCAAACTGGACCTATTGAAGGGTTTTTATGCCATTCCGTTAACGGAGAAAGCTAAAGACATTCTGGCGATCATCACACCTGACGGCCTCTTCCAATTTCGAGTGATGCCGTTTGGATTGAAGACTGCCCCTGCTGCCTTTCAAAGGATGATGAACCATGTGTTATCAGACTTAGAAAACGTCAGTGTGTATCTGGACGATGTGGTGTTAGCCACCGTCACTTGGGATGAACATTTAACCGGTTTACAACAAATATTCAGTCGCCTACAGAAAGCTAACTTGACTGTGAACCTGGGTAAATGTGAATTCGTGAAAGCTTCAGTGACCTACTTAGGTCATACTGTCGGACATGGTTGTGTCGCCCCACTGCAGGCCAAGACACTAAGCATCAGCCAGTATCCTGCACCGACCAACCGTCGGGAAATTCGCCGGTTTCTTGGTATGGCCGGTTATTATCGTCGTTTCTGTGCTAAATTTGCGACGGTAGCTGCCCCCATCACATCGCTGCTAAAGAAGGAATCGAAGTTCCAGTGGTCAGACGAATGCGAGACGTCATTCAACCGTCTTAAGCAGATGCTCGCATCGTCTCCCGTGATGGCAGCACCAGACTACCGAATGCCTTTCAAGCTGGCTGTGGATGCCAGTGACGTGGGAGCTGGAGCTGTGCTGTTCCAAGAAGACGAAACTGGACTGGACCATCCTGTAAGTTTCTTCTCCAAAAAGTTTGACAAACACCAGGTGAACTATTCCACTATAGAGAAGGAAGATTTGGCCATGGTACAAGCTCTGAAGCATTTTCAGATCTACGTGAAATCGGCATTGCATCAAGTGGTTCTCTTTACTGATCATAATCCGCTTACCTTCATTCACAGAATGAAAGCCACCAACCAGAGAGTTTTGAGATGGAGTCTTCTTCTGCAGGAATTCCCAATTACCATTGAACATATTAAGGGCACATCCAATGTAATCGCTGATGCCCTGTCCCGAAGTTGAACGTTGAGATAATGTGTTGACGTTCTTGATTTCTGTTTTTGTTTTTATATATACTATTGTATACTCAGAGACTCAGTGTGATTACTGGTAGTCACCTTATTACCTGATGTGTTGGTTAACGCACTCTTGTTTTGTTTAAATGTAGTATATTTCCCTATTCCTAGAGTAGAGGAAATATCCTTTTTGAGGTGGGGGTGTGTGACGGAATACGCTCTTATCTTTTTCGCCTGTGGCGATGTTAATTGTTTTAGAGGGCCGTGGGCAGCTTGGTTACGTAATACCCCCGCGCGACGGTGGTAGAGCTGCGTCGTAATACACACCAAGACCAGTTGTGGAGGCCATGTGGCCAGTAGTTACGTAATACCTCCGGTAGTGAGGTTTACGACCGGGGATTTCTAGCGAACTAGCGACAGTAAGTCTGGCCATCTAAGAAAATATACCGTCCCTGAGAGAGGTGGAAATATCACATGATAGGTGAGGTACCGCGTTGTGCCCCCAGGCGATATTCGCTGTCTCTGAGATTTTTGAATAAATAGTGTGACGGAACATGCTCTTATCTTTTCGCCTGTGGCGATGTTAATTGTTTTAGAGGGCCGTGTGCAGCGTGGTTACGTAATACCTCCGCGCGACCGTACCCCCCTAATACACACCCAGACCAGGTGCGGAGGCCATGTGGCCAGTAGTTACGTAATACCTCCGCGAGTTCTGTTTTACGACCTTGTATTTCTGGCGAACTGGCGACAGTATGTCTGGTCATCTAAGAAAATATATCGACTCTGGGAGTGGTGGAAATTCACATGATAGGTGAGGGACCGCGTTGTGCCCCCAGGCGATATTCGCTGTCTCTGAGATTTTTTGAATAAATAGATAGGATTTTAGAGATATCGGGGAGAAACATAGGAAGGCTTCAGGGGAATGGACGTCGTCCACTGAACGAAATATATAAGTTCACTCCGGACGTGGTAAATATATTTTTCTGCTCTGTTGTAATAACCTTGATGTGACTGATGTGACTTTAAATATTTTAATACTGTATTATACCAATATTAGTTAGACAGTGTTTCCGGTAATCTGACGAAGTAAATTGTAGGTTGTTCACTGTTCTAAAATTATTAAAGCTTAACCAGTCATCCCAGAGGACCTAGGTAAACTGTAGGTTATTGTCTTTATTGTGATAGGTACCAGTATTAATTCTGTATTACAAGGTTACTGAATGAGTAGTTAAGGGTTAATTAAAAATTAAGCAGTTAGGAATAGAGTTGTAATTCCTTTATTAATTAAGTTCCCCTGGCAGCGTTTCTCAATTATCACACGTGTGCGTGTTGTATCACGGTGAAGTGATTAGAATATTGTGTAAACTAGACACCTAGTGATTAACTAATTAAGTGATTAGTTCCGGGTTGTTATTATTATTGTTGTTGTAAGTAATTAACTGCGGCAAATATATTTGTCAGCGTAAGGTTAATACAGATTCCAAAGTGTATTGTGTTTTGTTGTGTTTTCTAGTGAACTAAACGTACTATATTACATATACTTTATATAAGATCGTATCTCTGATATACCTAGAGCCGAGCCACTCGGGTATTGGACTGCCCGATACAGAGATATCTAATAGATATACAGTTAGGAGAGATATTTGGATAATCGTGTTTTATTCAGTTGCGGGTATTATAGGATCCCCGTGACAAATAGAGAGAATTATAGATATATCGGGGAGAAACATTGGAAGGCTCCCGGGGAACGTAGACCGAATGGACTGGTAAATATATTTTTCTGCTCTGTTGTATAACCTTGATGTGATTGATGTGACTTTAAATATTTTAATACTGTATTATACCAATATTATTTAGACAGTGTCTCCGGTAATCTGACGAAGTAAATAGTAGGCTTCATTGTTCTAAAAAATTAAAGCTTAGCCAGTCATCCTAGAGGACCTAGGTAAACTTAAGGTTATTGTCTTTATTGTGACAGGTACCAGTATTAATTCTGTATTACAAGGTTACTGAATGAGTATTTAAAGGTTAATTAAAAAATTAACCAGTTAGGAATAGAGTTGTAATTCCTTTATTAATTAAGTTCCCCTGGAAGCGTTTCTCAATTATCACACGTGTGTGTGTTGTATCACGGTGAAGTGATTAGAATATTGTGTAAACTAGACACCTAGTGATTAACTAATTAAGTGATTAGTTCTGGGTTGTTATTATTTGTTGTTGTTAATTAACTACTGCGGCAAGTACATTTGTCAGCGTAGTGTTAATACAGATTCCAAAGTGTATTGTGTTTTGTGTTTTCTAGTGAACTAAACGTGCTATAATATATATATTTATATAAGATCTTATCTCTGATTACACCTAGAGACGAGCCACTCGGGTATTAGACTGCCCGATACAGAGAGATCTAATATATACAGTTAGAAGAGATATTTGGATAATCGTGTTTTATTCAGTTACGGGTATTATAGGATCCCCGTGACATGCATTTAGAAACCGGTTAATACGTCCAGTGTTGTGACTGACGGACAGCCAGTTTAAAAAGAGAAACTAGCGCATGATTATATAATTATTGTGCAACTTATATCGTTGATTATCTACTGCTGAAATTATTGTCCTACATTGTCCATTTTATTATAGTTGATCATTGTATTCCACCTTGTACGGGTACTCGAGTCCTGTAACCGAAAAGGTCCAAAATGTCTGAGGGTATTGTTGAATACCCTGATATAGGCTACGTAGTTTTACGACATTTTAGTTATCACTACCCCTAATTCTCAATGGCGCAGACTTTAACACTGTTAATAAGAACATCAACATTTTTCAAAATCGGAATAGATTTGGCAACTAAGATTCAACCTCATTTACGCTCAGACCTTTTCGGTGATCAGGGTACGGCCTGGCTCCGTATTCATAAACGTACTTAAGTCAGTGTATGCTACCTAAATACATACTTAAAGTACATAGATAAGTATCATACATTGACTTAAATACGTTTATGAATACGGAGCCAGGGATTTTAAAAATATATTCAGTACGGTACTTAACGCACAGACATACGGAATTTGACTGATATTTCCGATCAGAGTGACGGAATTTCCTCTTAATATAAGTTTCACTTGTCACTCGCTAAAGCTCGTTAAAAGTGAACATTATTTCACTCGGGACATAAATTTGATAATAACCTGTAACTCGTTTATTATCCTCTCTATATAGAGGCTATTTCATGGCTTTTTTCGAATACGACTTTTATGTCAACTCGTGATGTGTGAAAACCATATTTTCACGAATTGCGAAGCAATGAGTGAAAATATGGTTTTCACACATCACGAGTTGACATAAAAATCGTATTCGGAAAAACACCATGAAATGGTCTATTTATTATATACATATTTCCTAATTTTTGACAATATCTTTCGCTTTTTGGTAATATTTTTCACTTATCCTATCGAAAACACGTAACGTCATGATATATTTCTTGACCATAGACTTTTAAAAAGAAATTTGAATAAAATTTATCTTTATTAACATTTATTTAACAATACTGCGGTGCAAACATACCTGACAACGCGATCCTCTAAAAACTCCCACAAAAACAAAACGAGTCGAACGCCGTTAAATTCTTACCCTTACACTTGATGACACTACATTGTGTCATTATTATGCAGCTTCGTATTCAATTCGTTTTAGATATTTTGTCGTAATTGCACTTCGTATCCCTTTTTCATGGGTACAGTTGTTTAAATTACATTTTTTATTTTTTACATTCGGTCAGATGCATTGGTAATCATCAAATTTAAATACGAAGAAACGAGATAAAGGGAGATAATTTAATCATGCGCTTCTACAAAAAAGTAAATACGATTTCTATATTTTCACTGTAGCTAAAATACAGTGAAAATATGACTTTTCACCGGATATGACTTTTATGGTTCCGTATATCTATATATTTCATTGCTATGTATATAATAAATATACATATGTGTTAAAATAATAACCGGTGAATTAATGGATGATAGTTTAAAACGTCATCAAAAACGGGTGCACAAAAGGAGCTAATTTCCACCCGGAACTGGTGTAAGATGGGTATTTTGTCTTGTCATGGAAGACCACTCCGTGGAAACATCTAGAACTAGCATTGGAAGGAGTGATGGTTTGTTTGTTATGATTATTGTTTTTGAACTTCGTAGTCTGAATGCTAGAGGTTTACGGGAGTGGGTAGCTGTTCTCTGTGGGACGGACTATAAAATAAATAATTTATTTCCGACCATCATCTGATGTGCCGATTACATCATCTCGCCTCGAAATGAAATATTTTTTTATATTACGCCGCAGATTGACAATCACGGTGATGTTTTAGTTAAATGATGGAATATGTTTTAAAGAACTATTGACATCTTAAAAAAACGTTTTTTGTATATAATTTTAGTTTGGTTTGACTAACTTCTAAGAAGAAACGTAAAACTGTTTTGGAAATACCCCCCCCCCCCCCCCCCAAATAAAATAAAAACCCAACCCGAAAACCTATGGTGCAATTTTAAAAAAAACTATCGTCTCAAAAATAAATAACTTTATAGAGTTTGTTTTGTTTAACAACAGCACATTGATTTATTAATCATCGGCTATTGGATGTCAAACATTTGGTAATTTCGACATAATCTTAGAGAAGAAACCCACTACCAGTGCATGATATTAAAAATAGCAGGTGAATACCAAATTATAGGTGGCCATTAATCATGATGCAGAAAAAGACCAGATGGTGAATAATTAGTCTTTAGATCCTTTTCATGTGGGTCGATTATCATAATCATAATCATAACAGAAAAGACACTAATTAGGGTCCTCCCCAGAACACTTCAATATCATTGTCACGGGGATTCTATAATTCCCGTAACTGAATAAAACACGATTATCAAAATATCTCTCCTAACTGTATATCTATTAGATCTCTCTGTAACAGGCTGTTAAACCCTAGTATGGCTCGTCTCTAGGTATGATCAGAGATACGATCTTATATAAAGTATATATTATTATAGCACGTTAGCTCACTAGAAACACAACAAAACACAATACACTTTGGAATCTGTATTATCCTACGCTGACAAATGTACAGCCGTAGTAGTAAATTAATAACAGCAATAATAACAACCCAGAACTGATCACTTAATTAGTTAATCTCTAGGTGTCTAGTTACACAATATGCGAATCACTTCACCGTTACACCACACCCACACGTATGATAATTGAGAAACGCTTACAGGAGAAGTTAATTAATAAAGGAATTACAACACCATTCCTAACTGGTTAATTTTTAATTAACCCTTACTACTCGTTCAGTAACATGTGATAATTTAGGAACGCTTCTTGGGGAACTTAATTAATAAAGGAATTACAGCTCTATTCCTAACGGGTTAATTTTTAATTAACCCTAACTACTCATTCAGTAACCTTGTAACACAGAATTTAATACTTATCACAATAAAGACAATAACCTACAGTTTACCCAGGTCGTCTAGGATGACTGGCTAAGCTTTATATTACCAAATACTCGTATAATGTTAGAACAAGAAATCTACGATTTACTTCGTCAGATGACCGAAGACACTGTCTAAAGAATATTGGTATAATACAGTATTAAAATATTAAGTCACATCAATCACATCAAGGTTATACACAGAGCAGAAATGATATTTACCAAGTCCTAACGGACTACGTTCGTGATCCCCTCGAGCCGTCCTAATTCGTTCTCCTAGATATCTCTAAATCCTAGCTATTTATTCCAAAATCAGAATTGGTCTGGGGGAACAAGGCGGTACCTCACGTATCATCTCATATTCTACATCTCTAGAGTTGGCATTTTTCTCTCTGATCGTCAGTCTGGCTGTCGCCAAACTGCGAGCAATCTCCTGGCCATAAACAGCACTACCGGAGATATTACGTAACTACTAGCCACATGGCCTCCGCAGCTGGCTAAGTGCATATTGGAATGTCCGATCGAGGACGGTCGCGCAGAAGTCTTACGTAACAAGTTGCCCATCTGGACTACGGGCAATAAACTGCACACGGCCCTCTAACACAATTAAAATCGCCACAGGCGAAACAAATTTAAGAGCATGTACCGTGACAATCATGTTATGTGCTTAAAGATGCATTTCAATCAGCTTTCCTCCAACTTTAGTTGGGAATGGTCTAGTAGTTGTGAAGAAATTGCATCATAAATGCATTTCTATATAATACTCTAGTAAATCCCATCTCTGGCACTAGCAGGCAGGATTTTAGATTGCACCTAAACTGAGGCAGTAAAGGATGTGCCCAAAACAAGTACGCCCAAATTAAATACAAACATACTGACCTCAAAATATTTCACCTCAAAATCAATGAAATTTTAAGCTGTAATTAGATTAAAATAATTTGAAATGCATTTCTGAATATGTATACAACTATCCACTAGCTAATATGAACATTACTGTACTAAAAAAACCTGGGTGTGCCCTAAACAGACAAAAAAGGCTGTTGTGCCAAATTAGTGAGATTTAAAGCCCTTGACAGGGGACACAAAATTAATGAAATTGACAATTTTAAGAAAACATTTAAGGACTTTGACAGATATGGAGACTATTCAATCATAAATGATAGTTCTTGAAAGCGAAATCTATTTTTAGATTGTGTCTCCCCCATCCCTTCATTAGTAGTCCAATCCACGAACAATTTTTCAACCTCGTATGGCAGTTATCAAAAATCGGGAGTTCAGATAGTCATCCTTTTTCGCTAAACATTTCCCGTTACAATGTGCCTGTTTAATGAAGTGGTCATTCGGTTTAATGAGTAGCTTAAGCAACAGTTCAGCAAATTTTGAAACACATGGCTGGCTGTAATCAACAAAAGTCGAGAAGCATTGTTTATTGGAAGTTGGATACCCGGCGACAATTGATTCGATAGTTGGCGAAAAGTCGCTGAGTGCCGGCTATTAATGACATCTCTGACTACATTTTTTCATTAGTAGCAAGGGATCTTTTATATGCACTATCCCACAGACAGGATAGCACATACAGCAGCCTTTGATATAGCAGTCGACCCCAGACTGACTGCACATCGAGCAAGCTTTTTACCACTGGGATACATCCTGCCCTTAAATAACTTGTATCCATACTTTAGACAAAAAAAGTGTTTCCTGTTGGAAGGAAGTCCTACAATGCTGATGGTCACCTGTATTTTGGGATATCTTCTGGAGGGTCAACTAAAAGGCATTGATAACTACTACCAGTAATATTAACGGTCAACATTTATCAAAAACGTAATTCACTATTGTTTGGTATCTACGTATACCTTTCACAATATATATGAAGTATCAATAAAATAAATGTAAAATGTTTTACCCGTTTTTAATATATTCGCAATAAAAGGTTGTGTTTTTCCCATCGCTTGCCAAAACGCCTGTCGATTCCAAGACCTAAGTCACGTGACCTCATGACGCGCTAACCGGCATAACATGTTCACTTGATTCACAGCCTTTCACACATTTTACTGGGAAGGTGGAACATGTGTATTTTTAAAACCCGATAATGTTATTCTATTGAATTGTATGGATGGAATATTCTTTTGGAGATGGTTTTCAAATGTAAAATATGGTGAACCATTGTTTAGTGTTAGGATGTATCAAAGCAGCAGTTTTTCTGAACTTTAAACAAACCGACAATACTGGGTTTGCATGGAAATGATTATTAAACTGAACCCGTGCGCAATGGAACGGACCATCACGATGGGATAGGATCTGCAGTGTGTCTGATCTTACCATTTTATATTCTAATTATGTATGTTGTCCAATGTATACCATGCCATGTTTATATGATTCATATATAAATAAATGATTTGATTTGATTTCATCCCTGGGGATTACCACAATTATTTAAGGTGGTCGATAAATATGACACCTATATTTTTTAAGCATTTCTGTTCCAAGCCTGTATCCCCACCGCCAATGTAAAATGTAGTTGTACGTCTCTAGGTTGCCAGACTATTCTTTCAAATTCAATTGAGAAGGACATTTTCACAGATACAACAAATATAACCCACAAAAGTGCCTCTTTTAAAAGTAGTACGGCCATGTGCCACCTCTGCAGCGGCGTAGGGAGGAGGCCCCAGAGAACTCGCCCCCACCTCCATCAAACTTTTAAAACTATTAAATTTTATAAAATCATACAGACACACACATATATATATATATATATATATATATATATATATATATACATAGTGTGGGTTGCCCCCCCCCCCCCCCCCTCCCGTATCATGTTTTCGATAGGATAAGTGAAAAATATTACCAAAAAGCGAAAGATATTGTCAAAAATTAGGAAATATGTATATAATAAATAGACCATTTCATGGTGTTTTCCGAATACAATTTTTATGTCAACTCGTGATGTGTGAAAACCATATTGGGCCAGTATTTCATAATTAAATACAAAGTTTGTGTGTGTGTGTGTGTATGTATGTACAGTCGGACCTCGTTACAACAACAGTCGTAACTACGACATTTACACCATCCAACAATAAATTGTCGGGAACGAATGTACACCAATGTTATTCTGTTCATTACACCGGAATTCACACCACCTGACACTGACAGAGCAAATTAGGAACAAACGTGCACCCAACATCTAAAAACACCTCTTTACAATGACATTACATAATCACAGATGTCGTAGTACGTTGGCAATACACACAGCCATTTGGCATTCTTGATCTCGTAGTGAGCCGACAGTGTCACATGATGTCGGAGTTACCGATGTCAGCTAACTATGTAGACGTGTATTGCTTTTGAACATAAGCCTTTCGTCATTCAATTAAAGGATTAACTTCGAACAATCAAGTCTACTAGTTTATGACATTTTGTATAGGAAGTAGGTACCAATCGATTAGATTGATTGTGAATGCGCTTTGATTAATAATAATATACTTAGTATTTAATGATGGTCTATGATCCACCTCTGTCAGTGAGACCATTGGGCTATTTTTCATTCCAGCCAGTGCACCACGGCTGGTATATTAAATGCCTTGGTATGTGTTATCCTGTCTGTGGGATGGTGCATATAAATGATCAATTGCTACTATAGACACCCAATAGCCGATGATTAATAAATCGATATAACGACAAAGTGACCCAGGGACGAACGTTGTCATTGTAACGAGGTCTGACTGTATACATATATACATACATGTGAATATATATATATATATATATATATATATATATATATATATATACAGGCCTTGAAATTCGGTGTTAAAAGGGCAGGCTATAATAGCCTTTAAAAATCTAGGAAATGAAGGGCACCAAGGCTAACCTAAAAGGGCACAAAGGCTACGTTCATACATTTTCAAAGGGCACCAAGGCAGTCTTTTTTTAGGAAGTCAATTTAACCAAAAAAAAACCTTTATCTGTAATTCTGTTAAATTGGTCATTCATCAATAAATCAAAGTATTGTAGTGGTGTCATTAAACAAAACAGTATTTTAATTTTTTTGTGGTGTCCTTAAAGACAACTTTGGTGGAGAGAGATTATGACGTATCTGGTCTCCTTGAACAAACACTGCTGCTGTTCCATCTCATTACAGCAGGTAATGGATCAAAGTCCACTGGTTTCGGACCATCTGAGCAGATGGAGTATGACTGAAAGAAAATTATATTTGAATGGCTGGACAGTTATGTTAAAGTCTTAACATTAAAGAAATTAAATAAAATAATCTATAATAAAAGTAGATATGTTAATTTTATCTATTAGTTTGTGAAGGTATCTCCACAGAATCACTGTAGAATACAGGTACTAAGTTTCAGAATTAACCAATCAAGATTTCTGTTTCAATTTTACAATCTCATTAATTAAAAAAACCCAAACAAAAAACAAAAAAAAGTTTTTACAAGTTTAGACATCTTTATTATTTTGTGGAGACTACCAAGAGAATATGTGTATTACGTTTCAGAACAATACAATCAAAGCTTTAGGAAAAGGGATGAAATGTTCAGTGTTAAATTGTTTGAAATACAAATAATTAAATAAATAAATGTTCAAACCAAATCATTTAGGTTTTTAAAAATTTAATCTTTATATTATTTTTGTTCTAAATTCTATATTTAACAATAATTTAAAAAATCCACCCTAATTTCAACTTTTTCTCCAACAAACATGATTGTAATAACAATATTAACCAAATGACCCATTTAATTATAGAATAAAAAATGTGGAGGGAAATCCCATTCTGTCATGTGACCGTATCCACAAAAACGTAAACATTGTCGGAGGACACCATGGCCTATTTTCTTAAGTATGTTTTCAGCATTTATGGATTATTTTTAATGTGTGTGTGTGTTAAATGGAGGTTGTGGGGGGGGTGTGGGTGGGGGGCAGCAGCGATGGTTTTTATACACCCCCACCCCACTTTTTGGCTCCTTCTTACGCCGTGCCCTGGACCCAATCACTGGCGTTGTTAGAGACTGGACCCAGACTAGACATACCTGGACGTTGAATGGATATGAGCATAACTAATTTGTTTGAAATGGGAATCATTAACACGTGCTCTTATTAGGTACCACCGTAATTGGTGACACACGAGATCGCATGACAGTATGGTAACGTGTGTGGCAATTAAACGGCTTTTATTACAAACTGCTAAATACTGTACTACTAGTCTGTAGACCTATAGAGGAAAATATATCGTATTATCTAACTCCAGTCATCTCATACATTGTAGGTTTATTTTCCAAAAACAACAACGCGCGATCTCAACAAAACAATCGAGGATTTCGATGTGCAATTATAATACATGACCAAGAAACTGTATACAAACACTACCGAGGAACATCGAATTCGTGCATGTTTAATGTTTTAAAATAAAAGTTAGGGTTATACAAGTTTTAAAAAAACAAACATACACAAAAGGGGCACCACCGCAGGTAATAAAAAGGGCACGGTTATTTATAGCCGTAAAGTAACTGGTATTTTTGAGGCATCACGGCAAAGGCACAAGGCAGTACGGCAAATGCCGTGGAGCCGTCGTGAATTTCGAAGCCTGTATATATATATATATATATATATTATATATATATATTATATATATATATATATATATATATATATATATATATATATAGACACACACACACACATATATATATATATATATATGTACGCATGCACACATACATACAGTGGACTGTTCAAACTGACATTATGTGTAAACTGGCACAGTTTTAAAGTCCCGTTCAGCTACCGTTAATTTATTAGGAAAACAAATTCTGCTGTCTATTCTGGACTTCGGGTGCAAATTCAACAACAAAAGAACGGTCCATGTAGTAATTAGTCTGTCTACATCGGTGCGCGATATTGCCTCTGCTGTCTACACCGACATGCGATACCTCTACTGTCTGCCAGTGGTCACCTTTTAATCAATGATGGCAGTTTCCCAGTGATTAGGACACCACAGAATGTGTGATGAAACAATCGTGCCTCTTTGAAAGCTTAATAACCAATGAACAAGATAAATTAGATTATTATTTGTATGTGTTCATACCTGCATTGCATCATACCGATCTGTCTAAAACAATAAATTCAGATCCCTATTTTATGTGATATTAATCAATAAAATGTTATTTATTTTTGCTTGTTGTTTTAAATGCGTTCTGATCTGAACACATATTTTATTACAGTCAAATGTTAATATCTCAGTTTCAAAAGTCGGGACTGAATGTGTGTCCAGCTTCTCACAGGTAGGTAGGTAACTAGGTTAGCGTTCTCATAAACCAGTTCCTCACCAATTGAGGTACCACTAGAGTAGATGATAAGACCAAAATGTCTAAACTAGCGTCCGTTAAGAATCGGCTGTTTTTCAAAGAATCATTCTCTGCTGTCAGCATGCTGACCTACTAACAGAATGCTGGTTGCTGATTCACAGGTCTGATGTAGGTCAAATCGACTGAGCAGTGTTTTTTTTATTTTACACAAGCGTTTTCAAAAAGCCACTTTATTAATAACTGGGATGGGGGTTTTTGGGGTTTTTTTTAATACTGTAATTTTTATGTATTTGTTTTATATACTGTGTATTAATACTATGCCATAAGCATTGACCTTTAACACAACCATACTACTTATTACTAGTGCACAGGCCCACATTTCCTCAGGCCTAGGGTGCTATATTTTAGGGTGGGGGTGTGTGCAAAATCTTGCATTAGAAATATCTTTTTGGGGGGGGGGGGTGGAATTGTTTCATCCTTAGGCCATGTGTATATGGCCTTACATCTCCCCATTTAGGCTGGTGGTGAACTCACAGTCACTCTGGGTTGGAGCTGGTAATGAAAAATCCTCCACTGAGGTCAGTGAAACTAGGTTACACCTGTCATGATAGGATGTTGTCTCAGTACAGATTAATTTCTTAGTTTTTTTTAAATCCTGTTGGCCGGAACCAAGAGTTTAACCTAGTAAATAACTACTATTGTCATGCCAGACAGGGCTTCTAGATTATGGTAGCTCCACTCCCATTACTAGTTATATTCAATGTAGGGCTAGTAAATAACTACTATTGTCATGCCAGCAGGGCTTCTAGATTATGGTAGCTCCACTCCCATAATCTAGAAGGCCTGCCTGGCATGACAATAGTAGTTATTTACTAGCCCTACGTTGAATATCATTAGTAATGGGAGTGGAGCTACCATAATCTAGAAGCCCTGTAGTATCACTAGTAATGGGAGTGGAGCTACCATAATCTAGAAGCCCTGTAGTATCACTAGCAATGGGAGTAGAGCTACCATAATCTAGAAGCCCTGTAGTATCTATATATAAAAATAGAAGTATCACTAGTAATGGGAGTGGAGCCCTGTAGTATCACTAGTAATGGGAGTGGAGCCCTGTAGTATCACTAGTACTGGGAGTGGAGCCCTGTAGTATCACTAGTACTGGGAGTGGAGCCCTGTAGTATCACTAGTACTGGGAATGGAGCCCTGTAGTATCACGAGTACTGGGAGTGGAGCCCTGTAGTATCACTAGTAATGGGAGTGGAGCCCTGTAGTATCACTAGTAATGGGAGTGGAGCCCTGTAGTATCACTAGTACTGGGAGTGGAGCCCTGTAGTATCACTAGTAATGGGAGTGGAGCCCTGTAGTATCTATATATAAAAATAGAAGTATCACTAGTACTGGGAGTGGAGCCCTGTAGTATCACTAGTAATGGGAGTGGAGCCCTGTAGTATCACTAGTACTGGGAGTGGAGCCCTGTAGTATCACTAGTACTGGGAGTGGAGCCCTGTAGTATCACTAGTAATGGGAGTGGAGCCCTGTAGTATCACTAGTACTGGGAGTGGAGCCCTGTAGTATCACGAGTACTGGGAGTGGAGCCCTGTAGTATCACTAGTAATGGGAGTGGAGCCCTGTAGTATCACTAGTACTGGGAGTGGAGCCCTGTAGTATCACTAGTACTGAGAGTGGAGCCCTGTAGTATCACTAGTAATGGGAGTGGAGCCCTGTAGTATCACTAGTACTGGGAGTGGAGCCCTGTAGTATCACTAGTAATGGGAGTGGAGCCCTGTAGTATCACTAGTAATGGGAGTGGAGCCCTGTAGTATCACTAGTACTGGGAGTGGAGCCCTGTAGTATCACTAGTAATGGGAGTGGAGCCCTGTAGTATCACTAGTAATGGGAGTGGAGCCCTGTAGTATCACTAGTAATGGGAGTGGAGCCCTGTAGTATCACTAGTACTGGGAGTGGAGCCCTGTAGTATCACTAGTAATGGGAGTGGAGCCCTGTAGTATCACTAGTAATGGGAGTGGAGCCCTGTAGTATCACTAGTAATGGGAGTGGAGCCCTGTAGTATCACTAGTAATGGGAGTGGAGCCCTGTAGTATCACTAGTACTGGGAGTGGAGCCCTGTAGTATCACTAGTACTGGGAGTGGAGCCCTGTAGTATCACTAGTAATGGGAGTGGAGCCCTGTAGTATCACTAGTACTGGGAGTGGAGCCCTGTAGTATCACTAGTAATGGGAGTGGAGCCCTGTAGTATCACTAGTAATGGGAGTGGAGCCCTGTAGTATCACTAGTAATGGGAGTGGAGCCCTGTAGTATCACTAGTACTGGGAGTGGAGCCCTGTAGTATCAGTAGTAATGGGAGTGGAGCCCTGTAGTATCACTAGTACTGGGAGTGGAGCCCTGTAGTATCACTAGTAATGGGAGTGGAGCCCTGTAGTATCAGTAGTAATGGGAGTGGAGCCCTGTAGTATCACTAGTAATGGGAGTGGAGCCCTGTAGTATCAGTAGTAATGGGAGTGGAGCCCTGTAGTATCACTAGTACTGGGAGTGGAGCCCTGTAGTATCAGTAGTAATGGGAGTGGAGCCCTGTAGTATCACTAGTACTGGGAGTGGAGCTACCATAATCTAGAAGCCCTGTAGTATCACTAGTACTGGGAGTGGAGCCCTGTAGTATCACTAGTACTGGGAGTGGAGCCCTGTAGTATCACTAGTAATGGGAGTGGAGCCCTGTAGTATCACTAGTACTGGGAGTGGAGCCCTGTAGTATCACTAGTACTGGGAGTGGAGCCCTGTAGTATCACTAGTAATGGGAGTGGAGCCCTGTAGTATCACTAGTAATGGGAGTGGAGCCCTGTAGTATCACTAGTACTGGGAGTGGAGCCCTGTAGTATCACTAGTAATGGGAGTGGAGCCCTGTAGTATCACTAGTAATGGGAGTGGAGCCCTGTAGTATCAGTAGTAATGGGAGTGGAGCCCTGTAGTATCACTAGTAATGGGAGTGGAGCCCTGTAGTATCAGTAGTAATGGGAGTGGAGCCCTGTAGTATCACTAGTACTGGGAGTGGAGCCCTGTAGTATCAGTAGTAATGGGAGTGGAGCCCTGTAGTATCACTAGTACTGGGAGTGGAGCTACCATAATCTAGAAGCCCTGTAGTATCACTAGTACTGGGAGTGGAGCCCTGTAGTATCACTAGTACTGGGAGTGGAGCCCTGTAGTATCACTAGTACTGGGAGTGGAGCCCTGTAGTATCACTAGTAATGGGAGTGGAGCCCTGTAGTATCACTAGTAATGGGAGTGGAGCCCTGTAGTATCACTAGTAATGGGAGTGGAGCCCTGTAGTATCACTAGTACTGGGAGTGGAGCCCTGTAGTATCACTAGTAATGGGAGTGGAGCCCTGTAGTATCACTAGTAATGGGAGTGGAGCCCTGTAGTATCACTAGTACTGGGAGTGGAGCCCTGTAGTATCACTAGTACTGAGAGTGGAGCCCTGTAGTATCACTAGTACTGGGAGTGGAGCCCTGTAGTATCACTAGTACTGGGAATGAAGCCCTGTAGTATCACTAGTACTGGGAGTGGAGCCCTGTAGTATCACTAGTACTGGGAGTGGAGCCCTGTAGTATCACTAGTAATGGGAGTGGAGCCCTGTAGTATCAGTAGTAATGGGAGTGGAGCCCTGTAGTATCACTAGTAATGGGAGTGGAGCCCTGTAGTATCACTAGTAATGGGAGTGGAGCCCTGTAGTATCACTAGTAATGGGAGTGGAGCCCTGTAGTATCACTAGTAATGGGAGTGGAGCCCTGTAGTATCACTAGTAATGGGAGTGGAGCCCTGTAGTATCACTAGTAATGGGAGTGGAGCCCTGTAGTATCACTAGTAATGGGAGTGGAGCCCTGTAGTATCACTAGTAATGGGAGTGGAGCCCTGTAGTATCACTAGTAATGGGAGTGGAGCCCTGTAGTATCACTAGTAATGGGAGTGGAGCCCTGTAGTATCACTAGTACTGGGAGTGGAGCCCTGTAGTATCACTAGTACTGGGAGTGGAGCCCTGTAGTATCACTAGTAATGGGAGTGGAGCCCTGTAGTATCACTAGTACTGGGAGTGGAGCCCTGTAGTATCACTAGTACTGGGAGTGGAGCCCTGTAGTATCACTAGTAATGGGAGTGGAGCCCTGTAGTATCACTAGTAATGGGAGTGGAGCCCTGTAGTATCACTAGTAATGGGAGTGGAGCCCTGTAGTATCACTAGTACTGGGAGTGGAGCCCTGTAGTATCACTAGTACTGGGAGTGGAGCCCTGTAGTATCACTAGTAATGGGAGTGGAGCCCTGTAGTATCACTAGTAATGGGAGTGGAGCCCTGTAGTATCACTAGTACTGGGAGTGGAGCCCTGTAGTATCACTAGTACTGGGAGTGGAGCCCTGTAGTATCACTAGTAATGGGAGTGGAGCCCTGTAGTATCACTAGTACTGGGAGTGGAGCCCTGTAGTATCACTAGTAATGGGAGTGGAGCCCTGTAGTATCACTAGTAATGGGAGTGGAGCCCTGTAGTATCACTAGTACTGGGAGTGGAGCCCTGTAGTATCACTAGTAATGGGAGTGGAGCCCTGTAGTATCACTAGTACTGGGAGTGGAGCCCTGTAGTATCACTAGTACTGGGAGTGGAGCCCTGTAGTATCACTAGTACTGGGAGTGGAGCCCTGTAGTATCACTAGTACTGGGAGTGGAGCCCTGTAGTATCACTAGTAATGGGAGTGGAGCCCTGTAGTATCACTAGTACTGGGAGTGGAGCCCTGTAGTATCACTAGTACTGGGAGTGGAGCCCTGTAGTATCACTAGTACTGGGAGTGGAGCCCTGTAGTATCACTAGTACTGGGAGTGGAGCCCTGTAGTATCACTAGTAATGGGAGTGGAGCCCTGTAGTATCAGTAGTAATGGGAGTGGAGCCCTGTAGTATCACTAGTACTGGGAGTGGAGCTACCATAATCTAGAAGCCCTGTAGTATCACTAGTACTGGGAGTGGAGCCCTGTAGTATCACTAGTAATGGGAGTGGAGCCCTGTAGTATCACTAGTACTGGGAGTGGAGCCCTGTAGTATCACTAGTAATGGGAGTGGAGCCCTGTAGTATCACTAGTAATGGGAGTGGAGCCCTGTAGTATCACTAGTAATGGGAGTGGAGCCCTGTAGTATCACTAGTACTGGGAGTGGAGCCCTGTAGTATCACTAGTAATGGGAGTGGAGCCCTGTAGTATCACTAGTACTGGGAGTGGAGCCCTGTAGTATCACTAGTACTGGGAGTGGAGCCCTGTAGTATCACTAGTACTGGGAGTGGAGCCCTGTAGTATCACTAGTACTGGGAGTGGAGCCCTGTAGTATCACTAGTACTGGGAGTGGAGCCCTGTAGTATCACTAGTAATGGGAGTGGAGCCCTGTAGTATCACTAGTACTGGGAGTGGAGCCCTGTAGTATCACTAGTACTGGGAGTGGAGCCCTGTAGTATCACTAGTAATGGGAGTGGAGCCCTGTAGTATCACTAGTACTGGGAGTGGAGCCCTGTAGTATCACTAGTAATGGGAGTGGAGCCCTGTAGTATCACTAGTAATGGGAGTGGAGCCCTGTAGTATCACTAGTACTGGGAGTGGAGCCCTGTAGTATCACTAGTACTGGGAGTGGAGCCCTGTAGTATCACTAGTAATGGGAGTGGAGCCCTGTAGTATCAGTAGTAATGGGAGTGGAGCCCTGTAGTATCACTAGTACTGGGAGTGGAGCCCTGTACCATCAATCTAGAAGCCCTGTAGTATCACTAGTACTGGGAGTGGAGCCCTGTAGTATCACTAGTAATGGGAGTGGAGCCCTGTAGTATCACTAGTAATGGGAGTGGAGCCCTGTAGTATCACTAGTAATGGGAGTGGAGCCCTGTAGTATCACTAGTACTGGGAGTGGAGCCCTGTAGTATCACTAGTACTGGGAGTGGAGCCCTGTAGTATCACTAGTACTGGGAGTGGAGCCCTGTAGTATCACTAGTAATGGGAGTGGAGCCCTGTAGTATCACTAGTACTGGGAGTGGAGCCCTGTAGTATCACTAGTAATGGGAGTGGAGCCCTGTAGTATCAGTAGTAATGGGAGTGGAGCCCTGTAGTATCACTAGTACTGGGAGTGGAGCCCTGTAGTATCACTAGTACTGGGAGTGGAGCCCTGTAGTATCACTAGTAATGGGAGTGGAGCCCTGTAGTATCACTAGTACTGGGAGTGGAGCCCTGTAGTATCACTAGTACTGGGAGTGGAGCCCTGTAGTATCACTAGTAATGGGAGTGGAGCCCTGTAGTATCAGTAGTAATGGGAGTGGAGCCCTGTAGTATCACTAGTAATGGGAGTGGAGCCCTGTAGTATCACTAGTAATGGGAGTGGAGCCCTGTAGTATCACTAGTACTGGGAGTGGAGCCCTGTAGTATCACTAGTACTGGGAGTGGAGCCCTGTAGTATCACTAGTACTGGGAGTGGAGCCCTGTAGTATCACTAGTAATGGGAGTGGAGCCCTGTAGTATCACTAGTACTGGGAGTGGAGCCCTGTAGTATCACTAGTAATGGGAGTGGAGCCCTGTAGTATCACTAGTAATGGGAGTGGAGCCCTGTAGTATCACTAGTACTGGGAGTGGAGCCCTGTAGTATCACTAGTACTGGGAGTGGAGCCCTGTAGTATCACTAGTAATGGGAGTGGAGCCCTGTAGTATCACTAGTACTGGGAGTGGAGCCCTGTAGTATCACTAGTACTGGGAGTGGAGCCCTGTAGTATCACTAGTAATGGGAGTGGAGCCCTGTAGTATCACTAGTAATGGGAGTGGAGCCCTGTAGTATCACTAGTAATGGGAGTGGAGCCCTGTAGTATCACTAGTAATGGGAGTGGAGCCCTGTAGTATCACTAGTAATGGGAGTGGAGCCCTGTAGTATCACTAGTACTGGGAGTGGAGCCCTGTAGTATCACTAGTAATGGGAGTGGAGCCCTGTAGTATCACTAGTACTGGGAGTGGAGCCCTGTAGTATCACTAGTAATGGGAGTGGAGCCCTGTAGTATCACTAGTACTGGGAGTGGAGCCCTGTAGTATCACTAGTACTGGGAGTGGAGCCCTGTAGTATCACTAGTACTGGGAGTGGAGCCCTGTAGTATCACTAGTACTGGGAGTGGAGCCCTGTAGTATCACTAGTACTGGGAGTGGAGCCCTGTAGTATCACTAGTACTGGGAGTGGAGCCCTGTAGTATCACTAGTAATGGGAGTGGAGCCCTGTAGTATCACTAGTACTGGGAGTGGAGCCCTGTAGTATCACTAGTACTGGGAGTGGAGCCCTGTAGTATCACTAGTACTGGGAGTGGAGCCCTGTAGTATCACTAGTACTGGGAGTGGAGCCCTGTAGTATCACTAGTACTGGGAGTGGAGCCCTGTAGTATCACTAGTACTGGGAGTGGAGCCCTGTAGTATCACTAGTAATGGGAGTGGAGCCCTGTAGTATCACTAGTACTGGGAGTGGAGCCCTGTAGTATCACTAGTACTGGGAGTGGAGCCCTGTAGTATCACTAGTACTGGGAGTGGAGCCCTGTAGTATCACTAGTACTGGGAGTGGAGCCCTGTAGTATCACTAGTACTGGGAGTGGAGCCCTGTAGTATCACTAGTACTGGGAGTGGAGCCCTGTAGTATCACTAGTACTGGGAGTGGAGCCCTGTAGTATCACTAGTACTGGGAGTGGAGCCCTGTAGTATCACTAGTACTGGGAGTGGAGCCCTGTAGTATCACTAGTAACTGGGAGTGGAGCCCTGTAGTATCACTAGTACTGGGAGTGGAGCCCTGTAGTATCACTAGTACTGGGAGTGGAGCCCTGTAGTATCACTAGTAATGGGAGTGGAGCCCTGTAGTATCACTAGTACTGGGAGTGGAGCTACCATAATCTAGAAGCCCTGTAGTATCACTAGTACTGGGAGTGGAGCCCTGTAGTATCACTAGTAATGGGAGTGGAGCCCTGTAGTATCACTAGTACTGGGAGTGGAGCCCTGTAGTATCAGTAGTAATGGGAGTGGAGCCCTGTAGTATCACTAGTACTGGGAGTGGAGCTACCATAATCTAGAAGCCCTGTAGTATCACTAGTACTGGGAGTGGAGCCCTGTAGTATCACTAGTAATGGGAGTGGAGCCCTGTAGTATCACTAGTAATGGGAGTGGAGCCCTGTAGTATCACTAGTAATGGGAGTGGAGCCCTGTAGTATCACTAGTACTGGGAGTGGAGCCCTGTAGTATCACTAGTAATGGGAGTGGAGCCCTGTAGTATCACTAGTACTGGGAGTGGAGCCCTGTAGTATCACTAGTACTGGGAGTGGAGCCCTGTAGTATCACTAGTAATGGGAGTGGAGCCCTGTAGTATCACTAGTACTGGGAGTGGAGCCCTGTAGTATCACTAGTACTGGGAGTGGAGCCCTGTAGTATCACTAGTAATGGGAGTGGAGCCCTGTAGTATCACTAGTACTGGGAGTGGAGCCCTGTAGTATCACTAGTACTGGGAGTGGAGCCCTGTAGTATCACTAGTACTGGGAGTGGAGCCCTGTAGTATCACTAGTAATGGGAGTGGAGCCCTGTAGTATCACTAGTAATGGGAGTGGAGCCCTGTAGTATCACTAGTAATGGGAGTGGAGCCCTGTAGTATCACTAGTACTGGGAGTGGAGCCCTGTAGTATCACTAGTAATGGGAGTGGAGCCCTGTAGTATCACTAGTAATGGGAGTGGAGCCCTGTAGTATCACTAGTACTGGGAGTGGAGCCCTGTAGTATCACTAGTAATGGGAGTGGAGCCCTGTAGTATCACTAGTAATGGGAGTGGAGCCCTGTAGTATCACTAGTAATGGGAGTGGAGCCCTGTAGTATCACTAGTAATGGGAGTGGAGCCCTGTAGTATCACTAGTACTGGGAGTGGAGCCCTGTAGTATCACTAGTAATGGGAGTGGAGCCCTGTAGTATCACTAGTACTGGGAGTGGAGCCCTGTAGTATCACTAGTACTGGGAGTGGAGCCCTGTAGTATCACTAGTACTGGGAGTGGAGCCCTGTAGTATCACTAGTAATGGGAGTGGAGCCCTGTAGTATCACTAGTACTGGGAGTGGAGCCCTGTAGTATCACTAGTACTGGGAGTGGAGCCCTGTAGTATCACTAGTAATGGGAGTGGAGCCCTGTAGTATCACTAGTACTGGGAGTGGAGCCCTGTAGTATCACTAGTACTGGGAGTGGAGCCCTGTAGTATCACTAGTACTGGGAGTGGAGCCCTGTAGTATCACTAGTACTGGGAGTGGAGCCCTGTAGTATCACTAGTACTGGGAGTGGAGCCCTGTAGTATCACTAGTAATGGGAGTGGAGCCCTGTAGTATCACTAGTACTGGGAGTGGAGCCCTGTAGTATCACTAGTACTGGGAGTGGAGCCCTGTAGTATCACTAGTACTGGGAGTGGAGCCCTGTAGTATCACTAGTACTGGGAGTGGAGCCCTGTAGTATCACTAGTACTGGGAGTGGAGCCCTGTAGTATCACTAGTAATGGGAGTGGAGCCCTGTAGTATCACTAGTACTGGGAGTGGAGCCCTGTAGTATCACTAGTACTGGGAGTGGAGCCCTGTAGTATCACTAGTAATGGGAGTGGAGCCCTGTAGTATCACTAGTAATGGGAGTGGAGCCCTGTAGTATCACTAGTACTGAGAGTGGAGCCCTGTAGTATCACTAGTACTGAGAGTGGAGCCCTGTAGTATCACTAGTAATGGGAGTGGAGCCCTGTAGTATCACTAGTAATGGGAGTGGAGCCCTGTAGTATCACTAGTACTGGGAGTGGAGCCCTGTAGTATCACTAGTACTGGGAGTGGAGCCCTGTAGTATCACTAGTACTGAGAGTGGAGCCCTGTAGTATCACTAGTACTGGGAGTGGAGCCCTGTAGTATCACTAGTACTGGGAGTGGAGCCCTGTAGTATCACTAGTACTGAGAGTGGAGCCCTGTAGTATCACTAGTACTGGGAGTGGAGCCCTGTAGTATCACTAGTACTGGGAGTGGAGCCCTGTAGTATCACTAGTACTGAGAGTGGAGCCCTGTAGTATCACGAGTACTGGGAGTGGAGCCCTGTAGTATCACTAGTAATGGGAGTGGAGCCCTGTAGTATCACTAGTACTGGGAGTGGAGCCCTGTAGTATCACTAGTACTGGGAGTGGAGCCCTGTAGTATCACTAGTACTGAGAGTGGAGCCCTGTAGTATCACTAGTACTGGGAGTGGAGCCCTGTAGTATCACTAGTACTGGGAGTGGAGCCCTGTAGTATCACTAGTACTGAGAGTGGAGCCCTGTAGTATCACTAGTACTGGGAGTGGAGCCCTGTAGTATCACTAGTACTGGGAGTGGAGCCCTGTAGTATCACTAGTACTGGGAGTGGAGCCCTGTAGTATCACTAGTACTGAGAGTGGAGCCCTGTAGTATCACTAGTACTGAGAGTGGAGCCCTGTAGTATCACGAGTACTGGGAGTGGAGCCCTGTAGTATCACTAGTACTGGGAGTGGAGCCCTGTAGTATCACTAGTAATGGGAGTGGAGCCCTGTAGTATCACTAGTAATGGGAGTGGAGCCCTGTAGTATCACTAGTACTGGGAGTGGAGCCCTGTAGTATCACTAGTAATGGGAGTGGAGCCCTGTAGTATCACTAGTAATGGGAGTGGAGCCCTGTAGTATCACTAGTAATGGGAGTGGAGCCCTGTAGTATCACTAGTACTGGGAGTGGAGCCCTGTAGTATCACTAGTACTGGGAGTGGAGCCCTGTAGTATCACTAGTAATGGGAGTGGAGCCCTGTAGTATCACTAGTAATGGGAGTGGAGCCCTGTAGTATCACTAGTACTGGGAGTGGAGCCCTGTAGTATCACTAGTACTGAGAGTGGAGCCCTGTAGTATCACGAGTACTGGGAGTGGAGCCCTGTAGTATCACTAGTAATGGGAGTGGAGCCCTGTAGTATCACTAGTACTGGGAGTGGAGCCCTGTAGTATCACTAGTACTGGGAGTGGAGCCCTGTAGTATCACTAGTACTGGGAGTGGAGCCCTGTAGTATCACTAGTAATGGGAGTGGAGCCCTGTAGTATCACTAGTACTGGGAGTGGAGCCCTGTAGTATCACTAGTACTGGGAGTGGAGCCCTGTAGTATCACTAGTACTGGGAGTGGAGCCCTGTAGTATCACTAGTAATGGGAGTGGAGCCCTGTAGTATCTATATATAAAAATAGAAGCAGGCGCCATCTGGCTCCGAGATGGACAAATTAACAGTGGGCTGTAATAAATAATTTAGTTTATAAAATTAATGTGAAGATTAATATATTTAAACATTTTTGTTTAACATGTATTGAGATGAACTAACATATTTTTTAGATAGATGCATCTTTTTGTGACATGGAATCATTTTATTGTTTTGATAGACATTTTTTTCTGCAGAATTAAGAAAAATTATGGGTACAGTTTGCCTAACTAATGGTTTCGTATGCATATTCAAAATACATGAAACTAGGGTTTTTTTCACTATCTTTATTAAATTTTTTTTATCCATTTCAGAAGATGATAAACAGTTTGAAAGGTCTTGTCAGTTTAACAGCAATAATTATTTGTTGTGTTCCAGTTGAGACGCCTAGTTCTATTAAGGTAAGTTTGTCAAGTGTTTTAATGTGCACATTCAGAACAAGCTGTTATAGCACACACATGTATATGTACTTATATCCTTTTTAATACACACATTCAGAACAAGCTGTTATTGCACACACACATATGTTTATGTACATGTAATCTTTTTAAAACAGCAATCTTGTTTCACCATATTATAACATCATTTACTCTCAAGTGCCTAATAATTTACTCTCAAGTGCCTAATAAACATAGGGGCTGAATAAGCATAGGGTCTGGAAGATTTTCTAAATTCAATTAAACGTAGGGTGTGGAAATTTTATAAAAACCCAATAAAGAGTTGAGTGCAGAATTAGCATCAGGGGTACACAAATTGGTTGTCCGTGTGCCTGGGACATAATTAAAGTGAGGCGAGATTGCAGCTTTGAAATTTTTTCAAAAGTTCCATGCAGGAAAACCAAAACAGAGTGGGTGACAACTCGCTAGATTCGTCTCCTATATTTAACTCGTGGCCATTTATAACAAAACACAATTTCATCAACTTAATTTTTGCCTGTATCATTTGTTTATTTTTAAAGTATGGGTGGGGACATTTATGATGCCAAGGGCTGGCATTCATAAATCTGCTCTGCTTGCTGTTAGCGGAAAGCGGTTAGGGGACGTAACTCTGTCTAATTTTTCTCCCTAATTTTAAAAGTATTTGATAAATTAAGACTTGTAATAAGCGTTGGGTACCGAGTTAGCGTAGGGGGTTAAAACATTTTTTCAGATGTAATTGAATGTAGGGTGCTGAATAAGCGTAAACACCGAAATTTTTTCACAAATTTAATAAACATTGGTGTACGTTTATTTGGTACTCGAGAGTAATCAGAATGTTTGGTAAGGAAGGGTTGACAGAAGTGGTGCTGCATGATTCCAAAAATGGCAGTCTTATTGACCCCACTTAACCATCAGGGTTAAATCAAAGTCGAGGTGATAAAACGCTGTGTCCAACACAGTCGCGCCCATATTAACTACAAACATGCTGACCTCAAAATATTTCTCCTCAAAACCACTGAAATGTTAAGGTTAATTAGATTAAAATAACTTGAATTGCATTTCTTAATATTGACAACTCTACACCAGCTAAAGCCCTGACTATGTTGCCCCCATTTTAGTGAGATCTAAAGCCCTGACTATGTTGCCCCCATTTTAGTGAGATCTAAAGCCCTGACTATGTTGCCCCCATTTTAGTGAGATCTAAAGCCCTGACTATGTTGCCCTCATTTTAGTGAGATCTAAAGCCCTGACTATGTTGCCCCCATTTTAGTGAGATCTAAAGCCCTGACTATGTTGCCCCCAAATTAGTGAGATTTAAAGCCCTGACTGTGTTGCCCCCATTTTAGTGAGATGTAAAGCTTTGAGTAATTGATATAAATACATTGAGTTGGTGAAGTGAGATCTGTGTATATGTTTACAGGACGTTTCTCAAACATACACCAGTGAAGACAATACCATCTGTAAGAAGTGTCCTCCGGGAAAGTATGTGGCAGAAGATTGTCATTTACATTTCACCGAAGGGACATGTATTGAGTGTCCTGATGGAACATTTTCTTCACAATACACAAAGGCAAAATCCTGTGAGAAATGTCGTCAGTGGTGTCCACATGAACACCAAATTCCGACGAACTGCACTAAAACGGAAGACATTACGTGCACGTGTGAGCCAGGCTACAAGCTGGTGGTGGACGATGTCATCATTAGAGAGCAGCACTGTCAGAAGATAGAAACGCCAGGTAAACACCCGCCACGAGGTCAAGTTAGCATATTATTACCTTGGCAGCGGGCACTCGTAACCAGGGAAATAACAATCATATTTTCTCACTGAGAAATAATTATAATGCATTGGTTGAAGATACATCATTATTGGGTGATTTGACCCTTTCAAACCAATGACTTTGCCGGTACTAAAGATGGCGTCATCACGATTTGGCAAACATACACAATGATGTCACATACTTTGAAAGCATTTGCATTTACATCTGTCAGCTTTTATTTTTAAAATTTTAATAAAATGCTATTTTAATACAACTCCTTAAAAAAAAATGTCACAAAATAAATAGTATATTAGTTTTTACAAATTATCTGCAATCGTGAATAAAATACAAAGTCAGAAATACTCTGAATAGTGTGTAAAGTTGTTGTTTTATATAAATGTAGTTTTAATGAAAATAGATGGTTCTTAAAGGAAAAAATGACTGAGGTAGAATAATAAACTCAGTACCAGTTATTAGCAACTTTATGTCAATTGTGAAATCATTTTCATTAATTTGGTGACTTGCTAAAGTTTGTGACAACTGAACATTATTTTACTTGGGACATAAATTTTATAATAATTGGTAACTTTTTATCCTCTATTTAATTGATATTTCCACTGACCTAGAAATACTAGCAGCCTAGAAAAGTCACCGGGAGGATTAGAATTAATGCCAGTGGGACCTGTATCATTTAAATAACCCCTGTGATTTCTACTCGGCTACCCTTGCAATTGCCTACAGCAGTCGGCAATGCCGTGGAGTTTTAATTCTCCACAGCAACCTTTTACCTTGGATTATATTCAGGTTGTTTTTTTGCCCTGGACATTTTCTTAATTGCAAGGGTTGCTCGCCTGGACTGAAGGAACGTGATGTGGTTTCCACTTCTGGGTCCCGTTCCACGAAGCGATGTTGGTGTTAAGATCACCTTAAGTGCATAAGGCAACCAGTCTAGGAGAAGGTATACTCCCAACCTTAAAATCACCCGGAAAAGGCAGCATTTGTAAGTCATGGTTGACAAGCTGCCTATGAGAAGGAAAATACTGTGGGGAAAAAGACCCATTCCGCAACCAACAAGCAACATGTCAAGACTTCCTTCGAAGATGGAATGTGCTGACTGTATGCAGGGCCGTATCTCTGCACAAAGCAGTCGAATGGGCATTTGTCACAATAGTGGGTGATTCCATGAGTCTCTCTTTGGTGCCTCGTGTATAGGAGAACAGCCACTCCCGAGGAAATCATTTACTGGGGATGTCACCCTTCTGGCAGTGCCATAAGTTTATTCCATCCCTCTTGCATTGCCACAAAGAGGACTGCCACTCCAAGACTAGTTCACTAAAGCATGCGCAGTTCTACCTTTAGTCTCTTTGTACTGCATTATCTTTTACTTCAGAGACAATGCAAGTCAAGCAGCATACCTTGGCTGTTGTAGCATTTTTACTTCACCCCATAAAAAAATGAGATTTAATATGTATAATTTAATGGTACTTTGTAAAGTAACACTTTTATTTATACAGGATTTTTTTTTTTTTTTTTTTTTTTTTTTTTTTTTTTTTTTTTTTTTTTTTTTTTTTTTTGAGTTGGTAATGGTTTAAAACTTTATGACAAGTTTTTTTATATGAATTTCAACTTTATTCATTATGAAGTTAAATGCCAATTCATCAAGTTTTCTTTTGACGCAAATGGACTATATAGGGTTAGCACATGGTTATTATTCAACAAAGAACATTCTAGTTTTGATTTTGGCTGTGCAGTTAAATTTCAATGTGATAATTGATGGGCTAGTTGAATTTAAGAAGGGACAGCAAGATTTTTCTTCAACTGGCCCTGCTGGCGACCACAATTTTCATGTTAATTTTCAACCCCATCATTATGATATCCTGATGAACGTAAAAGAAATAACGGACGATCCTTAATTACATTTAGATACCAAGGACCAGAAGAACGTTACGGACTCTCCGAAGAGGTCGGACCAGGGCAGCAAGGATCATAACGGTGACGTGAATAGTAGTAGTAATTATTACAATAACAAATTATTATTATTATGAGTATTATAAAGATGCGGAAGTACCCTCATAATGTTATACATGTAGTAAATGTTCGGACTTCCTATTTATTACAAGAGTAAACCAACATAAATCCTGCTAGGAACCAGTCTTTAGTAGCTCTACAGTGACATTTGTCAGCATATATAGGTTTCCTATCTACCGATTTGACCATTGGTTTTCATTCCCATCCTGCCCCGAAATTGGTCACTGGCGAAGTCAGAGGCTAAGTCCGGGGTGGGCGTGCCTGAACCTCTGTGGATATGGGCACGTAAATAGAGTTCCCATTCCCATTCCCATTGGTTTTCATTAGATTATTCTCAAACTTGGTACAATGATTCTCTGGGGCAGCACGGGTATAGGAAGGTGCTGAAAAATGGGCATATATATATATCAGGGGTGGGGAAAAGCCCTTTTTTACCGGTCTGGGACCGATTCTCGATATCTGAGACCGAAATTATTTTTAAAAAATGTGCGTTTGCCGGTCCCACTTTTGTCATTCTTGTCGGTCCGAAGCACCTATCCATTTCTATTATTGGAACAAATTCCTATCCGCCAATTGGATCGGCCTGCCCAGACATTGGTATCTTGTGCATGATTTAAAATAATAATAAATAAATAAATAGTGGTCAAACTGACTGGTGTTTCAGACGTCTGTAATTTTAAAGTCTGCCATAAGGCAGACCTACAGTAAATCTACTGCCACTAGGCTAGACATTTGTCAAAGTCGCTGAGCTGGTCACGAGATAAAACAGCCGTTAACAATAACATCATTCTTGGTGATAAAGTTACCAAGGTATTTCACTCCAATTAAAACACAGGACCCACAGTTTGCTACTGGTCACAATCAACACATGTCAACGCCTGTGTACGGAGCTCTGCCGGGTCGAGTGTCAGAGTCCGAGGCAAGAGGCTTTTGTGAAATACAAACTGTTTGAAATAGCATAAAATATACTGAAATAATCTATAAATGTATTTCTTGTTGACTGTTCAATGTAGTGTATCAAATAATTATAAAGGACTTTAAAATTAAAAAAACGTTTCCACCTTTTTTGTTACAAGTGGGAGTGATCTGGAATAGCTAAACTGGCTATTTCTAGAGCCAGTAGAGGTCAAATGCCATCCAATCAGAGACAACGTTATTAATTGCTTTGTCGCAATGTGTGCTAGCTTAAGTTGTCAAACGCTCCAATGGTGTTATTGTTTATTAATTTGCAGGACAGTACTGAATACTGGTACTTTTTATACATATATGGGAGTTAAAATTCATAATTTTTATTCCTTTTTTATATTATTTATTACATTATGTAAAATATATATAATTTGTTTTTTTCGCTGATGTGATCAAACATTTTTTTTTCTCCATATTTTGATGTTTATCGTTTCACGTTCATGATTAAAGATAAAAATATACAAATGCCACAATGATTTTTAAAACACTATTTGGCAAATATCACCTTTTAAATGATTTTATAATTTGTATCTATTCCTTTCTTCTTCCCCCCCCCCCCCCCCCCCCCCCCCCCCCCCCCCCCCGGTAGTGATGACATCACGTGGGACTGATTGACAATTTTATTTTTCTCCACCCCTGATATATATATATATATATATATATATATATATATATATAGGTTATTAGCAGTGTTTTTCGGTATCGTCAATATCATATATTAGGAATAAAAATTGTATTATGCGAGCCTCATATAATCTCAAGCTTAATATAACGTGTTTTTGTAAACGGTACACGCAACTTTAATTCCAGTCAGCCATTACGCGATATTCAAATGACGTAAGAATATGTGGCGCAGTGTATTTTTGAATGGAAATGACGTCAAACTCAAATGAGGTCATTTTGGATGTCCTTACATCAAAATAAACTAGGGCCTAATGTTTTTTGTTTTCTGAACGCTGGACAGCTTTCAGTGTAAAATTGCTATTGAAATGTTTTTATTTGATGACTATAAATGCATGCGTCAATTATGGAGTGTCACCCATGTGCGTTTGCTTAAATGTCAATAAACCTAGTGCCGTGACCTCCATTAATTTACATCTAATTTGCAAAGTTATCAAATTGTTAAAGTATGTGATCAGAAAAATATCACATAGTTTGATTGCACTGAAAATGTAAGATATTATATGATAAATATGATATATATATACTCTTCAAAAAAAGAAACGCAAAAGGGTACAAATGGGTTATAACTCCGATTTTATGTTTCCTACCGGTTCATGCTTTGTGAATATAAGGTCATTGCATGTCCCAAACACATTCCTACGGTTACATTCGATAAAACGCAGCTACTGTACAATAAAGTTCCAAAATGTGAATATTCGCAAAAACGCAGCCACGTGCAAACCATGTCACCACTGCACGTGCGTTGTCTGCACGTGCAACATGAACACCGACAGTATAAAAGTGCAGGGTGTTCGCTTGCCTGGCCTCTGTATCTGGCCGACAGTTGACAATCCAGGACATGCCACGTCTCAGTGAACCGCAGAGAAACAATGCCATCGGCCGACTAGACGCAGGCGAATCCAGAACGGCCGTTGCCAGGGCATTCCATGTGTCCCCCAAGCACCATCTCCAGACTCTGGGACCGTTACCAGCAACGTGGATCAACACGTGACCTCCCTAGATCCGGTCGACCACGGGTCACTACCCCAGGGCAGGACCGCTACATCCGGGTACGCCACCTTCGGGAACGATTGACTACTGCCACCTCCACAGCCGCAGCAATACCAGGTTTGCGCAGGATATCCGACCAGACCGTACGGAACCGCCTACGTGAGGTAGGAATTCGTGCCAGACGTCCAGTTCGAGGTGTCATCTTAACACCACAACACCGTCGACTCCGACTGCAGTGGTGCCAGATTCATCGACAATGGCCTCAACTGCGATGGAGACAGGTGTGGTTCAGTGACGAGTCCCGATTTCTGCTCCGACGTCATGATGGAAGATGTCGCGTGTATAGGCGTCGTGGTGAACGTTATGCGGCAAACTGCGTGCAGGAAGTGGACAGATTCGGCGGGGGTAGTGTCATGGTGTGGGCAGCCATCTCACACACTGGCAGAACTGACCTGGTCCACATGCAGGGCAACCTGAATGCACAGGGCTACATTGACCAGATCCTCCGGCCACACATCGTTCCAGTTATGGCCAACGCCAACGCAGTGTTCCAACATGACAACGCCAGGCCTCACACAGCACGTCTCACAACGGCTTTCCTACAGAACAACAACATTAATGTCATTCCTTGGCCATCGCCATCACCGGATTTGAACCCAATTGAGCATCTATGGGACGAGTTGGACCGACGCCTCCGACAGCGACAACCACAGCCCCAGACCCTGCCCGAGCTGGCAGCAGCCTTGCAGGCCGAGTGGGCCACCATCCCCCGGGACGTCATCCGTACTCTGGTTGCTTCAATGGGCAGGCGGTGCCAGGCAGTTGTCAACACACGCGGAGGCCACACCCGGTATTGACTCCAGATGACCTTGACCTTGGTGGTGTGTCCTATCACTTACTCACAATGGACTAGAGTGAAATGTGAACAATCCTGCAACATTTGGTAATTATCGGACTCACCATTCAATAATTAAATCAATTCTCCAAATGTTACGACAATGTGGTTTTGCGTTTCTTCTTTTGAAGAGTATATATATATATATATACAGTGGACTCTGTCTAAACTGGACTCACTTCGTACCGTAGAAATAGTCTGGTTTACATAGAGGACCGGTTTAGACAGAGTTCACCCAGAGTTATGGTTCTTGAATGATCGACAATGACATTTGATCCCATGGATGGTTTGGAAACACAGTCATACAAGTCAGACTTGCAATCGATTATTTCACAGACATAAAAAAATATATTTAAAGTGACATTCCTGAGTTTGCAGCAATTTGTCCACGACATCAGCCAACCTTCTGATGCTTTAAAGTCTGTTATGCCAAGCTGCTCGGCGAACTGAAGAGCCTTTTCTTTCAAAATTGGGCTGGAAATTGGTAGTTTTAGATCTTGCCTGATTAAATCACTGGTGCAACAAACCATTCAGATTTTCAAACTTTCCATTTGTTATTCGTTTTGACTGTAGATTTGAATCAAATTCTTGTATTAATTAGACTTTAGTTTTTTTGGGTCGTTCCGCCATTATAAATGAAATAAGATAACACAAAATATACGAGCTACTCGCAACTATTTATACATGCGTTAGGGACCGTAACAAAAGTATATTGAAGCCAGAGAGACTAAGTCACTTAGTCTTGATTCTGACCCCCCACCCCCCTCAAAAAGACTAAATGGGCAGTTGACTTTAGCTTCATCCAAATTGACGTTACAGAACAAAGGAAGACAGTAGTATATAAAAGATACAAACAGTATTTATTCATGAATGCACATAGTGAAACAATGTTTTTAAACAGTGATATGAGGCCAACCAAGGCACTCTGAAAGGCTTTGTAACTATTAAACTATACATTCAATGACAATATGCCCATTGGTATCTTTCATCAGACGCCAATGACATAAGCTCCAAGTTGGCCTATTTCTCAAGTCATATTTTCCAGCAATTTAAGATAATTTATGCTTCTTTTCTCTTCTTTTTTGCTGTTGCAATTGCCATTTTTCGGCTCTATTCTGGAGGTAGTGACATACCTTTATGTGTTTGTCTTTCTCAGCGGGTGACAAAAACACATAGCTGCAGCCAAAGGTGCATGCTTCCCAATGACCCCGAATTGATGGACAGTTTTTGTCCACATTTCCAGGATCAGCTGGATTACCTTTCATACCAATGTATGTCATGTAATGGTCTGGGAAAGACGGATCAGGAGTTGGGGAGAAACTGTGTCCACCTTGTCTGTAGAGGTTGGACATGAAGGCTGCATAACTGCTAATTTGCAAGACCCTTGCTCTAAAAAAGCTGTAAATTTTATTCCCATTTTGATATGCTGCCAAACTGAGCCGAACCGGGCCGCATGCGGACCAGAGACGATTGGCACCAACCGGATTAGTATACGGCTGATCGCACAGCGCTTGATGTGCAAGGTAGATATTTTTAAACAACTTGTATTGTTGTTAATATCTTGATGCAGAGTTGAGTTGTTCCTGTCAAGTCTCTTTTTGTTAATTAGAAGTTACAATATATCGTGAAATGTTTTAATGCGCTGTTTTTTGGGAGAAAATATCACACCCACCCGCGACACGACGCCACACGCAAATTTCGATAAGTGAAAAAAGAGAAGTGACTCTTATTAAAGAAAATCATCCTAAACACGCTCAAGATGTATAACAACAATTGTTTGTTTGTTTTTTGTTTTGTTTGTTTCATTACTTTATTATTTATTAGTGTTACACATGATTGCCAAACCACTTATCATACTAAGAGAGCCAACTCTTTACGATCGTTACAACGGCAAGACCTGTGTGGTACCAACATGGCCGTTATAACGAGAGTTGACTATAATACATACCTAACCACCTTGATATCCTGGTTTGCATGGGCAGTAGGTCGACAATAAATACCTTGGCCAGTGTTTTGAAGCCTTTTGGGTTGTGTTTGTATGATGATTTTCAAGTTCAAAGCAAGTGAAGCCAAAAGTGATAAAAAGACTAAATGGAGATGTTGAAATCGTAAACCCCCTCCCCCCAGACTAAGTGACTTAGTCTCTCTGGCTTCAATATACTTTTGTTACGGTCCCTTAGGTTGACAAGTATATCTCGCCGAATTCATAACAGTGAAATCATTTAGGTATCAACACACACACTAATGTTAATCCGATTGATCTAACGGCCTACCGCAATAAGAGTAAACTTCACACGAGTGTGATTACATTTTGTATTTGATCTTGCGACGGCGTCCTGATTACTTGGCAATTGACGATCATTGTTTAACTTATTAAGCAGCCCGTCGTTCAGTCAAATCCCAATCCGGTGTAGACAGAGGTAATTAATGCATGAATGGTTCTTTCGTTCTTGATTTTTTATCCGGAGTCCGGTGTAGACAGAGTACGGATTAGGCAGAGATTTATACCTAAGAGATAAACGGTAGCTGGACGGGACTTTAGAAATGGATCGGTTTACGTAGAGATCCGGATTACACAGAATCCGGTTTAGACAGTCCGCTGTATATATATATATATATATATATACACGCAAACATACAGTCGAATCGGGTCTAACGGTCACCTGTACATAATAGTCACCGGTCTAACGGTCACCTGTACATAATGGTCACTATAAATCCCCCAATGCATTTCCTTCCTTATTTGACCTGTACATAACGGTCACCTGTCCATAACGGCCAGCGGTCACTATATTTCACCCAAAATCAGACCTTGCTTTTTAAGGTGTGCGGGTGCAATCGTGCTCGTACAGTGCACGTAATTTCAATCTGACGAATGTAAAAAACAGTGCACATTACACTCAACAAATGGCGCACGTAAAATAGATGGGTGTACATGTATTTATTTCCACTGTTTACAAAAATCAACAGTTTTCATAGCTCATTCAGTTGATAGGAAGGTCCTTTTATTAAAACAATAAAAATTAAAAACATGGCAGTGGCTTCCATGCAGTCGTTAAACTGGTATTTCTCTGTATTGAACAAATCGGGAAATACTGGTTTAATAGACAATTTTGTAGACGTACCAGTCAAAATCCAGTCGGAGCTACGCTGCCTATTTTATTTATTTTGGAGAGTAATTTTTCACTCACCTTAGCATATTGAGGTGTGCAATTTTTTACTCGCCTATAATTTTCAAAAACCAAGGACTGCAAAATCACAGGTTGAACCTGCTATAACGGTCACAAGATGATCGTCGTAAAGACGTTTTTTGGTTTATGTTTTGACCCTGGTTATGTCTTTACTTTTTCAATTATCTTAAAAATTATAAATTAAATGTGTTTATATGGCCATGTCTGTAGCTTTGGGTTTATTTTCTGTCAAAGTAAAGTTCCATTGTAATTCTCTGATCGTAATTGAAAAACAAACGGACACTCAGTAACTTCCGTGACACACAGTTATCGGTGGTGTAATTCGATTGGTTCTCAGTCGACTTCCCATTGGCTGTACATAATGTAATCTGTATGTATGGTCACTCTATTGATTCTCGAGAAACAAAACAAATGAGGTATTATGTTAGGTGTTTCATTGTTTCTAGCCAGACATGATTGGTAAATAAACATGAATTGCTGAAGGCGGCGGTCATTGCAGATGTCCCGTGTTCAGATTATTTAAGTGACTCCTGATCTTATTCAGCTGTAATCAACCATCTCCCGCCCCGGAGGTGGTCACTGGCGAAGTCAGAGGCTAGATCCGGGGCGGGCGTGCCTGAACCCTTGTGGATAGGGGCACGTTAATTGAGTTGCCCATTGCCCAATCAACCATCAAACTCCACTGAAGGATTAGCGGGTCAAACATGCCACATGGGTAATAACCTTCAATTACACAAAATATCTTCTGCAAGTCAATGTTAGCGTTTGTGAAATATATCAATGAATACATTTGTATGCAAAATGCCACCAAAAAATCGTACTGCTTTAACGTTAGAACAGAGAATCAACGTTATTAACAAATCTGAGAAAGGCAATTTAAGTGCGCGAAAGATCACCGATCATTTTGGTGTAGGACGTTTTCAGATTAATTCTATTTTAAAAAAGGAAAGTTGATGTTCTGGCCGATTTTGACAATAATGTTTCAGCCGAAAGAAAAAGGCAGAAGAAAGCAACAGGCAATGATGACATAAACAAGCTAGTGTGGGAATGGTTTAAAAATGCAACATCTTTTTTTTATGACAGTTGTGATATTCTTTAATATATGGGTTGTAATTTTGAACTTATATATAAGGGCCACCTCTCTATAACGGCCACTTTTGTCAGGTTCCTTGGGTGGCAGGTTTGACTATATATATATATACAGTCGAACCTGTCTATGGCGGCTACTAGTGGGACATGACAAAAGTGGCCGCCATAGAGAGGTGGCCGCCGTATGCAGGTCATATATAAGTCCGAATTTTTAAAAACAATTACAAGTATGTTGCAATAGAACTATTTAGGAGGCATATACATGTGCAAAAACGTAATTAAAAACAAGACAAAAAATTATCATCTATATGAAATTTTATTAAGTGAAAAAGAGAATATTTAACAAACAACAGAATAATGGAGCACTGTTCTGCGCATTAAAGTCACTGATTATCCTTTAATGTTCACTTGCTAAAGAAGTCACATATCTTGCTTACTGGGTTTAGGTGGCATTTTGAAAATAAATATCAGAAATAAACTGCAGCAGTATTTAATTCCTTCTAGAGTTGACACATTTAACTCCAGTTGTTTTAGGCTAAATACCCTCTTATCAACTGCGTTTAATGACCACCGCCGATGACTAGTACATCGCACCGTTAATCCAGATTAAAAACACTTGTTAATTAACGAACACAGCTAAGCGACCAACGACCTTTGAAGGACCGCTGTTTATCAAGCCAATTGGTTATATCAACAAAAACATCTTACGTTTTTTTTTACGATTGCCGACATTTCTTTATAACTTGCACTAAAAAAACAATTGTGGCCGCGATAGCAGGTTCATTTTCGCTTTTTTATGACAAAAGTATGGCCGCTGGCCGCGTTGAGCAGGTGGTTGCCATATAGAGGTAAAATATATAGTAAAATTCATTGGGGGGACCTCAGGGTGGCCGCCATGGACAGGTGGCCGCCATATGGAGGTGGCCGCGAAGGCAGGTTTGACTGTATATATATATATATATATATATATATATATATATATATATATATATATATATAGATAGATAGAGGCAGGTTTGACTGTATATATATAGATAGATAGATAGATAGATTAGATAGATAGATAGATAGATAGATAGATAGATTTGACTGTATATATATAGATAGATAGATAGATAGATTAGATAGATAGATAGATAGATAGATAGATAGATAGATAGATAGATAGATAGATAGATAGATAGATAGATAGATAGATAGATAGATAAGATAGATAAGATAGATAAAAAATAAATAAATACATTTATAAATATATAAAAATCATTGCTGCCTCTACCTACACCAGTGGACAGTCTTCAAAAACTAATAGAGAGAGATTTCAGAAATTTTGAATTATTCAATTAAAAAAAATTAAAGATAGAATTAGAAAGTCAATAATCTTTTAGAGTTTTAATCCGATAATTCTAAAACTTGGTACTATATTTCTCTAGGGCAGTCTTCAAAAACTAATAGAGAGATATTTCAGAAATTTCGATTGTTTAAATTTTTATTCAATTTTTCAAGTATTAAAATAGATATTTAAATTTAAAATTTAAAAGTCTTATCTTCTAAAGTTTTGATTGGATAATGTTGAATTTGTATTAAATTTAAATAGAACTTTAACATTAAAAATTTCAAAGTCTTGTTTTCTCTTTGTTTATCAGACAAATTGCTAGGACTCCGCATTCAGTACATTTTGGGGCGGGATTTAGCTCAGTCGGTTGAGTGCTCACTTGGTGTGCTTGCATAACAGGATCTAACGACCTCAGTGGATCCATTCAGCTCAATGAGATTTTTCTTGTTCCAACCAGTGCACCACAACTGGTCAAAGGCTGTGGCATGTGCTTTCCTGTCTGTATATAAAAGATCCCTTGCTACATTAGGAAAAATGTAGCAGGTTTCCTCTGATGACTGCGTATTAGAATTACAAAATGTTTGAAATCCAATAGCCGATGATTAATCAATCAATGTGCTCTAGTGGTGTCGTTAAATGAAACAAAACTTCAATAAATTTTAAACAAATGGGAAATAGGTTTTGATTGGAAATTGCACATTTATTTTACCCAGATGAAACTATTATTTTTTACAACCAACACACTCACATTTATAACCAATCACAGGACTTGTGGTGTTCACTTCTCTATCAAAAGTTGGGTGCACCTCGAACTTTGACCCAGCCGGAAGTTATTTGGTATAGTACTACCTATACTGATAACATACATTTTTCAAAAAGTGTCCAGCTATGTGTCTTTATGACAACCAGCATCTGGTGTATTCTGACATAAACTGACAACCTCACTGAAAGTGTTGTTTCTACAGTGCAACCTAATATAATGTACACCTCAAAAAGCATATATATTGCATATAGTTTTGTAAAAATGCAATATGTCATATTAAACAAAAAAATGTTTTAAAATAAAACTCCTGAAGATATTTACTTTCAGTTGGGTGTGTGTACTCAGGTATATATGTAGAGACAACAAAGATAGTCAGAGTACCTCTACCCCTTTAAAGAATGCCATTAAAACACATGCACTTGATTGACCCCTAGATTATGAAGACCTTAACAGGCACATCAAAGAAATATCAGTATTAAAAAAATACACTGTCTGAGGAAGGAAACACAAACATGACTGTACCAGTATGAAGTAATGATTTAATGTCCTGAACATTAGTGTTGGGAGGAAATCCTGTATGCTGGGTGTGGGTGTCTTCAAGTTACCCGGTGTGGGAATTTCAAATCCATCGGCCATGCTGATTTTCATAATGAACCATCAAAACCATTGGCAGCCACCAATATTCCTGACTATATTTTATTTATAGCCTACTGTAGTTGGGAGGTTTTAATAGTTGTGATATCTGGAATAATCATGCAGCTTTAACACATTTATTTTTGATTAATTACTGAAAAAAACTATTTTTAAATGACAAAATTACCCGAACATCTATTTTCTTGCATTATTTTCTAATCCGGATGAATACAATATGTACATTAGATGTATTCCTACAATCTGTAATCCAGCATTTTATTTAGCTAGTAACATTAGGTAATACAGATTTAACAATAAAATAAATTATCAACTTAATCCAAGGCAGATAATCAAATCTGAAAAAATTGGTTCTGAATCTAGTATAAACTCAAAATGCTTTTCATGAGAGCTAACTAAGTGATTATTAAGAAACAAAAATGATCTGGAGATCTAAGTATATGTTTAACAACCTTATTGTTATGTACAAATAAGAACAGAAGGCACAATAGTGACAACAAATTTAATTATGTTTTTGGTAAATTTTTTCTTCAAATTTACTTAAAATTTTGCATAAAACTACAAATTTGTCTAAAATATAACTTAGCACCCTATAAATATGTCAAAATGACAATAAAAATCAACTTCTTTACAAATTTGAGTTTTCAGAATTTCATACATAAAAAATTAACAATGTTAATGGAAACTAAAGACATTAACCCACTATTGGCACATGCTATTTTTAATATAAAAATAAATTGCTATTAAAATCTTAGTTCAGGTTGCCTATATATAATACCATATTTAAGAGCAGTTGTATATGGCAAGTCAAATACCATGTAAAAAGAAATTATTGAAATCTTTACAGTATGAATTATAGGCCAAACCAACTTTTCTTCAGTGCTAACTTTGATTCAAACTCCATTCAGAGCCATGTACAGAGATTATTGTCAAGGTCAAGGTCATTGTGAACTTGCATGATCGAGTGATGGCTAATTAATCAACCAGTATAGTTTAATTAAATAAAATGACAAAATCATAATATTTTTTATTATGCACTGAATATGTGCTATAGGGTGTATACTACCAAATCAAATCCCATAGACGACAATAGTAACATATGCGGCTAAAACTCCTACCTGCAACGTATCAACCGACATAAACACCACAGATATAAATACTACCACCCCTTACACTTAAAGTGAATCAGAAAAAAATGGGGGTCAAGCTGCTCGTTTCTGAGATAACGGGTAGCGTCTATGACTACCCTAGTTTCGCACAAAATTTGAGTACTTTTTTTCACAGGTACCCCATACATGTTTCAAGCACAAGGCTACTTGACACATTGGTACTAGATGAAATAAAATTGCACATTTATTTTACCCAGATGAAACTATTATTTTTTACAACCAACACACTCACATTTATAACCAATCACAGGACTTGTGGTGTTCACTTCTCTATCAAAAGTTGGGTGCACCTCGAACTTTGACCCAGCTGGAAGTTATTTGGTATAGTACTACCTATAGTTCAGTACTTCCATTAACACATGCTGTAGAGTCGTCAGTACTCAGAAATGTATTTCAAGTTATTTTAATGTACATGTAATTAACCTTAACATTTCAGTGGTTTTGAGGTGAAATATTTTGAGGTCAGCACGTTTGTACTTAATATGGGCGCGATTGTTTTAAGCATGTGCATTTCAGGTATGACGTTTTTCGCCATGACTTTGATGCAGTCTAAAAGCCAGGTATTGCTTTGGCAGTACTGTGAAAATGCTTGTTTATTGATGACGATGATATTGGACACATGTTTGTTTCTGTTGTAGATGTCAGTCAAGGTGTTACACTGTCGTCGTCTTCCTTCTGTGTTGTCTTCCTGCTGCTCCTGGCCATCTGTATCCAGCTTTAGGTAATGACCCAAAAAAACCAAACCATTCTCTGATCTGTTATTTGTATTCATTTCGTTTATTTTCTTTCTCTGTGTATGTATCAGAGTTCCCTCTGTTGGGTTATTCAGACGAAATACTGTAAGATACTTTATTTTAATATATGAATAAAATTTGTGAAGCTGTATTCCATGTGAAATAAAGGCTGGTGAAAATTGGACGTAAAAAAAACCCGGATGTAGTCTCAATGAACCTGACATTGAAACTGGAAGTAACAACACCACACTTAAAAGTTTTAATCAACAAAGTGATATTTAAGTACGTAATAATTAAAATTTGTGTTACATTCATTACAATATAACGTCATCCCATTGGTCCAGACATAGCAATGGGAGTCTGTTCATATCTCGATGAATGTCGTGAGGGAACATCGTATCTGATGACGTCATTTTATAATGGCAAGTTGTCATAATTAAATGTCTCTTACATTCCTTACAATATAACGTCATCCCATTGGTCCAGACATAGCAATGGGAGTCTGTTCATATCTCGATGAATGTCGTGAGGGAACATCGTATCTGATGACGTCATTTTATAATGGCAAGTTGTCATAATTAAATGTCTCTTACATTCCTTACAATATAACGTCATCCCATTGGTCCAGACATAGCAATGGGAGTCTGTTCATATCTCGATGAATGTCGTGAGGGAACATCGTATCTGATGACGTCATTTTATAATGGCAAGTTGTCATAATTAAATGTCTCTTACATTCCTTACAATATAACGTCATCCCATTGGTCCAGACATAGCAATGGGAGTCTGTTCATATCTCGATGAATGTCGTGAGGGAACATCGTATCTGATGACGTCATTTTATAATGGCAAGTTGTCATAATTAAATGTCTCTTACATTCCTTACAATATAACATCATCCCATTGGTCCAGACATAGCAATGGGAGTCTGTTCATATCTCGATGAATGTCGTGAGGGAACATCGTATCTGATGACGTCATTTTATAATGGCAAGTTGTCATAATTAAATGTCTCTTACATTCCTTACAATATAACGTCATCCCATTGGTCCAGACATAGCAATGGGAGTCTGTTCATATCTCGATGAATGTCGTGAGGGAACATCGTATCTGATGACGTCATTTTATAATGGCAAGTTGTCATAATTAAATGTCTCTTACATTCCTTACAATATAACGTCATCCCATTGGTCCAGACATAGCAATGGGAGTCTGTTCATATCTCGATGAATGTCGTGAGGGAACATCGTATCTGATGACGTCATTTTATAATGGCAAGTTGTCATAATTAAATGTCTCTTACATTCCTTACAATATAACGTCATCCCATTGGTCCAGACATAGCAATGGGAGTCTGTTCATATCTCGATGAATGTCGTGAGGGAACATCGTATCTGATGACGTCATTTTATAATGGCAAGTTGTCATAATTAAATGTCTCTTACATTCCTTACAATATAACGTCATCCCATTGGTCCAGACATAGCAATGGGAGTCTGTTCATATCTCGATGAATGTCGTCAGGGAACATCATATCTGATGACGTCATTTTATAATGGCAAGTTCTCTTATTGAGCGTTATTGTTTATGGACCAAAAATAATTCAAAATAAAGTATGCACTTTTAGTGTTATTATTAGCAAGTTTGATTGAAATTTAGTTATAAGTATTGTTTATTTCTGTTACATTCATCTGGGTATGAACAAATTGTTTTTATTACATTACCTATTCAATTTTACTATAGTGATAAAGACATTCTCAAACTGTGATAAATTGATTTATGTGTGCGATCTGGACCAGAACTTTTAAATGAGGGAATTCCCTTTTTAAAATTTTATTTATATACTACAGTTAGCGTTTTTATTACTGACGTCATATATGATTTACAAATTAC
>NC_054713.1:45911821-45968304 GCF_016097555.1 Gigantopelta aegis
ACCCCAGCACAAAAATACATATCTGCTATTGGGCGTCACAAATCGTAAGTATATGAACACATTATTTATATATACACTTTATGTAAAACCACAGTGTAAGGAGCTGTGGGGTAGAAGTATAATACAATATATAAAATCAAGTTAAGCATATCTTAAAATTTTGTACAGAAGTCAAAATGTTTAAAAAAAAAACTAACTTTATAATTAACATTGGATAAAATTTAAACGATTTTAAAACATTTCTGTTGCCAAATATATCATTTTCTTGTCGGCCTGAGATGATTACACTCCACCAAAATGCGGCGCACAGTCCAGTGTACACCGACAGTGTTCACACTTAGGAGGAGGGTCTTTTAAAGAAATTTAAAAATGAATGGTTCAAAAACGTATGGCTGATGCGAGCACGGCATAGGGCTACTTCATCCTTCCTGCAGCGCCTGTAGGATGACTGCCACTCTCTCAGGACGACTGCCTTGACAGAATGAAGCTTATTCACAATCGCACCGTCCCCAATGCGTCAGACATATGGTTAAGGACCACACAGATTTTTGAGAGAAAACCCACTATCGCCACTTCATGGACTACTCTTTCCGATTAGTAGCAAGGGATCTTTTATTTGTGCTTCCCACAGGCAGGATAGCACAAACCATGGCCTTTGTTGAATCGGTTATGGATAAACTGGTCGGTGCAAGTGGTTTACACCTACCCATTGAGCCTTGCGGAGCACTCACAATTGTTAAAATGGCATGGTGTTCTTACCTAATTGGATTTCTTTTTTTTCTTTTTTTAATGGAACTGAAGAACGTCTCTGGTGGCTATACAACAGGTGAATGATGGCATCACAGTTGATTGATGGCATCACGGGTGGTTGATGGTATCACAGGTGATTGATGGTATCACAGTTGATTGATGGTATGACAGGTAGTTTCTGTCACTGTTTGCTATCACATTATTATTAGTAGTAGTAGTAGTAGTAAACGACTGAAGATGGGGATACTGACAACGGGGAAGACGCTGAGAATAAAAGACATAACATAAAAACAGTCAAATAATTTACAACGGATTGTAGCCGTAAGGTTTAGATTCGATGCCATCGTCTAAAAGGTATCCCTTATCATCTAATGGTGTCAGTGCAATTTTCTTTATTTTGATGGTATATAGTTCATTATGAAAAGATCTAATCTGATGATAAGAGGCCATGGTTTGTTTATGTTTTAAAAGACAATCTTTGAACATCTCGTGACGAAGATGCTTACGAATAAATGTTTTCTGAATGCCCTTTGCTCTCAGTTCTTCCTTCGTTACACCTTCAGTTTTGTCCACTATATATGAATAATTTTTTGCTCGCAGCCCTACAAATTCCCTGATGATTTGTCCCCCCGCTTCGTCCTTCATGACACCGATAGCTTTGTGTCTGACTGTAGAATGGAGCGGGTGGTCTTTTGGATAGTTGGACGTGTCAAAAAGAGATAGATTTGCGTGCATGAAATCATAAGGGTCTCTCAATGGTCTACCCACGGGAGCCGAAATTTGATATAATAAACTATCAGTGTCAGTCATGAGTACTTTTAAACATTTTCCATATTCTTTTAGCATGATATTGTAATGAAAATCGTATAAAATACGTTTGGCGTGTTCCAAAATGGTGAAGCCAACGGACACGGGTTGATTTAGTGTGACTGACACTTTTTCCATGCTGACGGCGACCAAATGTTCCGAAAAGATATTAACAGATTTGAAATTAGGTTTTGCCGTGTACCATCGCAATTTTTTTTGGTCTGTGATTAGTTCTACCTGTTGATAATTTCTGACATTTTGCAATTGTTTACCATAGACCGAATTGGATAATAATTTAAACAGATCTTTTGAAAATTCGTCCGTGGCTTCTTTGCGTTTTTGGGTATTAAAATCAATGTATGGTTTCATCCATGGATCTTGAATGAATGTTAATACTTTGTGGATTTTGACGAGTTTCAGGCCCAATTGCAGGTAGAACTGTAAAGTGAAAAAATGAATGATATAGTGACTCTTATCTTTTAACGTCGAAAACAGTTTGGTTCCCGTAGATTTTTCGATTTTGTTCCCCATTTCTTTAAGAAGGTCTTTGTGGTAGGGGGAGAACTGGTCGTAGGGGATGCTCTCTTTGGTGGGCCCAACGGGCAAGGTTTGATGAATGCGATGCAATTCTCGGGGATATTCTAAATCGCAGTCTAGAATATACCCCACGTCTCCCTCGAGATCAAGGTGGAGCCAACCGATGTTATTTACATCTTCTTGTGGCATCCATTCAAATTCCCCTAGAGGAAGTGGTAACGACATGGCCGCCCCATTCAAATTCCCCTAGAGGAAGTGGTAACGACATGGCCGCCCCATACAAATTGTTAACATCAAAATAAAGTAAGGTCGACTCGGTTTGGGTGGGGTCAAAATCGGCCATGTGTCTGTTATTGGATTGTGCATATCTGTGATTGATGGATGCCACTCTCCCTCGAATACCCTGTTCGATAAAATTGTACATGTCGGGGTCCGTGAACAGATCTAAACTCACTTCCGTCATTTTCAAACATGCATCCATGGCCATCCCCGGGAGTGTGTAATAATGGAGGGGATCTAATTTGTAATATTGCAAACACATGTCACGGAACGCTTCCATGACGTCCGTTAAAATCAATGTGTCTACGGAGACGTAAAGCTCCATGAACTCTCGGACAGACTGACAATGAAACGTGTCCCATATCCCACGTTCAAACAGATATTCTTCTTCGGTCACGGTCTCTTCTGTCAGAAAGGAATAAAACCCATCCCGACTGGGGAAGACAGTTTCTTCTGGTTTTTCAAAACTGTCCACATATTCATAAAAATAGAGAAGTTTCCGGGTGAGCAAGTCCACGTGATCGGGAAAGTGACCACGAAGATACTTGAATTGATCTCGGCCTCTACTTCTCAAATTGTTGGCCAATGTTTGCAAGCTGGTATTTAAAAACTTATAACTGTCTAAAAACCGGAGGCCATCAATTTCAAACATGAGAAAGTGTTCCGAATTATGGGGAATACATTTAAGTTTGCTTCCAGAAAACAATTCTGCCGCTTGCAAAATCAAGTGGTTGTCGTACCGAGATGCATTGTGACAAACCACAGGGACAAATTTACACTCTTTATAATTAACATTGCAATAGGAATGACACACTCCCCGAAATTCACCCGTCAGGTGGTCGTGGTCTATATGTCGGTCATGTTCTATTTCGTCCCCGCACAAATAACACACAGTCGTGCATTCGATGAGTTGTTTATCCCACTGCGTTAAACGCACAGGGACCGGGTCTTCCAAGATCTCCTTAATCTCCTCATAATCTGCCAAAATGCTTTCCATAAAATGGTGGGCAGCATGTTCCCCACTGAACTTCTTTAAATCAAAAGAGTGGATACTAGGTTCCCGACAGACAATTTGATAAGAGTAGCCACATGGGACGTGATGTTGAATGCGTTGAGTGTGGTGACCATCAGGATTGTCTTCCTCTAAAGGTGACAAGATGCATTCAAAGTCGCTGAAAATCACGAAGGGAACTCTGACCGTTTTAGACATGTGACCTAAGCCAAATTGTTTCGTCGTCTTGTCTGGTTCGGGCATTGTAGTTTTTTGAGCTTTGTGATAGCAGTATGATTTGTGATTCAAAAGGCAATCTTCCGAACTGAATGTCCAAAGACATTTGCGACAGATGTATTTATTGTTGTGGTTATTGGATTGCCTCACCAATGCAGCCAATGAGGTGATCAAGACGTAATGCGACGTATCTTCTGTATTTATAAATAAAAGGTCGATGTGACGCTTTGGGTAAACGTGTGACACATTGTCACTGATTTTTAGGGGAAAGATTAAATTTTCTTCGTCTTCTTTTTTTTCTTTTTGACTATAGCCATACACGTTAATACTAAGATCATTTGCCTTTTCGAAATTACCCACATTTTTTAAAGCCATGGGGAATTTAAATCCTTCTACGTGCAATTCAGATATGTGTTGAATGTAATCATCTGGGAGATCCTTATGAGATGTAGATGAGGGGTGTAAATGAGCCAAAATGGCATAGATGAAACATTTGTCATCATCTAAATTCCTAATGTTGAGAAGACTTCTCTTTTTCCGTAATTCGGAGGGCAAAGGAAGATAAGAACTACCGCGGAACGGTTGAAACTGTGTTACTGTCAATTTAACATTCATGACCTCTTCAAAATCCAAACTGGATGAATCTCCTTCAAAATTATCCATATCAGTCATAATTTTTTGAAAAGCTTCGATATACATCATATTCAAATCGTCAGCTGTAGTAGCTGGGGTCATTTTAGTCCTAAAATACGGTTCGGTGTAGATCTTTTCACCATTGGGTGTTACTTTGCTAAATTTAAATTGGGTACATATGCCCCATTTGATGGAATGTTTTAATTCTGTTTCTGTTTGTAAATGTTGAACGATCTCAGGTTGAATTATTAGTAAGTAAAATATAGGATCAGCTCCCTCTTGACCACTAGGAACAAAATCAAACTCTCGCACCTGCCCGTTAATGGCTTGACGAGAGCACCCATTCGGTTGTCTGTTGGACCTCTTTGGTTTTGGTTCTACCCCACCCCCTCCTTGCTGCGCGGGACGTTTCAGATGTTTATGTTTTGTATGTGTCGTGAGAGCTTTGACAGATGGAAATTGTTTTTCACAAGCGCGACATGTAAAAGATTGATTGGAAGAGGTGGACGCTTGAATATCAGAGGCTTTGCATGCAGAAATATGTTTTCTGTAGCGGTCAAAGGATGATAGGACCAGGCTACATGTCTGACACGTCAAACTATCACTATCGTTTAAATGATACGTTTTCATGTGTCTCTGTAAATTATCCTGACGATTAAACGTTTTCAAACATTGCTCACACAAAAAAAACACTTTTTTACAGGTCCACAATTTGCTTGATGTCTTATTAATGATCGTTTTGAACCATATGTTTTGCGACAAAACTGACAGGTGTAGACAGGGGTGGTAAAAGAATTTTGAGACATGATTCCAAACTTTTCTTCTTATTTAGTCAAATAAAAACTTTATGTGATAGCAAACAAGAATATGGTAATGCTGAAATCAATAACAAAGAGTAACATTATTCTTAGTAATCAAAATAAAACATGTACTGACTCAAACCAACATTGTCCATGATGATAATAAAGCAGAGGTCATTGACTTGGTAAATATTTTACTTTCGATTACAAATTTGTGTATATTATTTGGATATAGGGTGATCAAATTATCAAAACATGTTATATAACAAAAAATACTCATTCTACTCTTAAAATTATTCATATTCCCTATTTCATCTTCTAACAAAACAATGTGTTATTGTACTGTAAAATTATGTTACTCATACATAAAATATTATTCATTATTAACTTATTATTCACAAATGACTTACCAAATCTACAATAACCAGGTATGTAGAGGGTTTTTGTTCCGTACGATCTTGTCAGCTGCGGTGTTCCAACGATAATAAACACTGCCTTCTTCTTCTGAACGCTTGATCAATACACCCGTTTGTAGCTGACCAACTTTTTTTTTTTTAAATATAAAATCGTGCATATATAATACATTAAACAAAATGTTTACTTATGGTCAAGGTACACGAGTCCACACCTTATCTTGACCACTTGAGCCATTTTTAAAATGGACAAATGTAACTTGGTTAAGCTTGTTGACTGAACACTTTAAAACTTCTATCATTTCGGCTAGTTCACCTCGATTCCACATCTCAGATTATTTACTATTACTTAGTACTAGTAATGGGATTGACCGTTTTAGTTTCTATTTAAGAACATTAGGCATATCATATTCAACCTGCCTCGATGGCGCAGTGGTTACACCATCGGCTCACAGGCTGGCATATACTTGGTTCGCACCCCGGTACCGGCTCCTACCCATAGCGAGTTTTTAATGACTCAGTGGGTAGGTGTAAGACCACTAAAACCCTCTTTCTTCTTTAACACTTCTACTAATTCACTTTCCTATCTGGGAACGATATGAATAGCATTGGTCATAACTAGCGCCCCGGACAGGCGTGCGCTATAACAGCTTGCTCTGATTGTGCATATTAAGAACTATCTTTTTACCTTTACCACATTCAGAAGACGAGTCTATTATGTATATATGAACACGTGGGGTGTCATCAGGCGAGTCTAACACGAACGAGTTTGTTAATTTCTAATTTAAACGTTTTCAGTGGACAAATATAAATACGGTTAAGCTTATTGTTTGTACACTTTAAAACTTCTATCAATTTGGTTTCTTCACCCAATTCCATACCTTATCTTGACCACTTGGTCCGTTTCTTTCTTCAATGATGGGCAAATACACATATGATAAGCAGCATAACTATTTCAAAATCACATTTCGTAGGATCTAAATATATATATATATATATATATATATATATACATATATATATATATATATATATATATATATATATATATATATATATATATATATATAACATATATGTATATACTCCCAAATAAAAAACACATTATTTCTCCGTTCATCACAACTTTCAATAGCGGTTACTGTTTCCAAAATATCAATTAACCTATTTACACGCGCCCGTCAAAAATGACATTTTGAACACGCCCACCTTTCCATCACGTGACGTCACAGTCACGCCCATCTGTCCATCGTAGTATTTCTCCGTTCATCACAACTTTCAATAGGGGTTATTGTTTCCAAACTATCAATTAACCTATTTACACACGCCCGTCAATAATGACATTTTGAACACGCCCACCTTTCCATCACTTGACTTCACGCCCATCTGTCCATCGTGTGACATCATTCACAAAAAAAACAAAAACATTATTTCTCCGTTCATCACAACTTTCAATAGCGTTTATTGTTTCCAAATATCAATTAACCTATTTACACACGGCCACGCCCCCTGCCAATCCCAGGCCACGCCCACAGCACCTCATTCCGGACCACCTGGCCATCTTAGGCCACGCCCCTTGTCAATCCCAGGCCACGCCCACAGCACCTCAGTTCGGAGGTGCGGATACATCCTACTTTCCCTCTACTGTGCTAGTGTCTGGTCGTCATCAAGATACTGATAGTATTCGCAATGACAGTGAATTTCAGATGAGTTTATACTGATACAAATTGAACTGGTTGAAAATGATTATTTAACTAAGGCTCGAACATTGACTAGAAGCTAGTTGGCTGAGACTGGCTTACCATGGACATTAGAATTTAGTTTTTTTGGCAGTTTAATTTAAGGTTGGGGTAGTGATGTGTTTGGAGTGATATCGTCATTTTGTATATTCATATTTTGTATATATATTTGTTAAAATGTTTTGTTGTTTGACTTGTTTCTTGGACAATATGTCTTACTGATAGTCAATCTCTCATCCATCTGTGACAATATTGGTGACCATCATATATTTACATGGCCCATTTATTTAAATCTGAATTTCGATAGCACCAGTGCCCTTCTTGGCTCCTAAAACTATAGGGTAGATACAATAATTGTTGTTTATCTATCAATTTATAAGCAAGCTATAGCCAATTCCCTGATATGGCCACCATTTTGGTCGCCATCTTTGATTTTTCTTCAAGGGTGCCCGGGTGGCACCCGGTAGATTATTGATGTGCACCAAATTGTGCACACTTCGATCCCAAATTGGCATTTGGCTACTGGTCTATATGTTCCATTGACAAACATGATTTTCTTCTGACTAAGCACCTTGGGTTTGCATCTTTCTAATGTCATGATACCAACTTGTAGGTTATGTAAATACCTTCTGAGTTTCCCATAACAATTGCATTCTATTTAATCACATAAAATATTTATTATAATCAATTAATGCTTGTCCTAAACTATAGTCAAACAGTTAAAACAAGTAAAAATGTTAATTAGAATTGAAGATATGTGTAAAGAAATGTATTTTGAAATTTTATGGTGGCCATTTTGAAAACAAATGGTGCCATTCCCCCTTAAAAGTAAAATTTCATTGAGGTCCACATCAAATTTTATTTAGTACCTATCATAGCATCTTTTATCAAATGTGAACGATCCATGCGCTGAATATCAAGGGCAAGTATCAAATTGTACCCAAATCAGCTCAATGGCAGAACATCCCTTTGTCATTCAGATCTGCCTAACCAGCCTCTACTATAGGGACGAGATAGTACACCTCTTCATTCAACCTGTTCTGCATGCTCCAGGTACAACTAAACTTGCAGGACAACAATGCTCGAGCCAGGAGATCCCTAGGATGGACTACGTCATCCGCTATCCTGATTTGGCACTCATGGAGCATGAAAACTATCACCCCTGTCTGTTGATGTGAAGCAACTCACCTGCAGTAGGAGTTGCAAATCATCCCCAAACAAATTCCTAGGAACATAATAAGCTTTCCATGTTGCAGCGCTGAATCAAATGTGTTGTAGCTAATGTTGGCCATACCACCATTGACTTTGCTGCCAAAAGCGGGGTGTGGTCATTTTAGAGTAAGTGTAACTATTCTTGTTGCTTGAAATCAAATAGTCCCATGTAAATTTGTCTTATATGATTGACATTACCAGTGGATTGTGTGGGGTTTTAAAAATGTTTAATGAAGTGTTCAATTGGCCCTTAACTGCTTGTGACTAGTATATGTCATAAGTAGTTCACCAGTAATGGTTTTAATCTCCATTAACACAGTTTATACAGCATGTATAAGACTAAAGGCATTACATATAAATACCTTATTATTTACTGTCATTTTGACAAATCTTTGTTTCTGAATTATGTTTTAAAGTAATCTCAAGTTTTATCTCCACCCACTAATGAAAATATTCATCTACTGATGATATACACCCTTACGTGTATAAAAAAGAAAAGTTAGATAATAGTTGAAATATTACATTCATTTTTTTTTAAATGTCCCTACCATCGATGATAGTAAACATACAGTAAGGTTATTCACATATATATATATTTTTTTAAATTATAATAATAAAATAATAATAATAATAATAATAATTTCTTATAATATGGAAATTTACCCTGATCATTTAAATAATGGATTAATCCATCATATGCTTATTTAGTTGTTAGTGTCTACATAAGAAGGTGTTTACTTAGCTGAAATATATATTAGCTAACAAATAAGTAAATTAATATACCATATTTTGGGAAAAGTACCCTCGGTGGATGATCTTGTATCCCTGGTAGTTAGGTACTATAAAATCCACCCTTTTGAAACCTTAAGTGTCTCAATTTCCTAGAACTATCCCTAGCACTGATAGCAAACATACAGTAAGGTTATTCACATATATTTAAAAAAAAAATAATAATAATAATAATAATAATGATAATAATAATAATAATAATAATAATAATAATTTTTTATAATTTAGAAATCTACCCTGATCATTTAGATAATGCATTAATGCATCATATACATATTTAATTGTTAGTGTTTATATAAGAAGGTGTTTACTTAGCTGAAATATATATTAGCTAACAAATAAGTAAATTAATATACCATATTTTGGGATAAGTACCTTCGGTAGATGATCTTGTACCCTCGGTAGTTAGGTACTGTAAAATCCACCCTATTGAAATCTTAAGTGTCTCATTTTTCTAGAACTATTCCTAGCACTAATAGTAAACATAAAGTACGGTTATTCACAAATATTAAAATATAATAATAATAAAAATAGAACAAAAAATTCTTATAAGTTTTTTGGGGGTTTAATTTAAGGTTGGGGTAGTGATGTGTTTGGAGTGAAATCGTCATTTTGTATATTTATATGGTGTATATAAATTTGTTGAAATATTTTGTTGTTTGACTTGTTTCTTGGACAATATGTCTTACTGACAGTCAATCTCTCGTCCATCTGTGACACATACCACGGCCTTTGTTACACCAGTTGTGGAGCACTGGCTGGAACGAGAAATAGCCCAATGGGTCCACCGATGGGGATTGATCCCAGACCGCCCTCGCATCAAGCGAATGCTTAATCCACTGGGCTATGTCCCGCCCCACTTTTACAAAAATAGAAAATGAAAATTACAAATAACAAATTGTAAATATACCCTGATCATTTAGATAATGGATTAATCCATCATATTCATATTTAATTTTCAGTGTCTGCATAAGAAGGCATTTATTTAGCTGAAATTGACATTGCATATAAAATGAAAAATCTACCCTGATAAAATTATATCTGAAGTTTATAATTTTTTCAAAAACTACCCCCAGTATATATAGTATATGTGCAGCTTTGGTGCAATATAAAGCCCTGACATTAGCCAAATAGCATTCTGTATATAATCTTCAGACTTTTTTCCGGCACTTGCACCATGTGTTACCAATGACAATTCCATTGTAGCCAAATAAGGTGAGTCACTAGGGTTCCAGAAACAGAAAAGATAAAGATAACCAGATAACCAGACAACAAGACAACCAGATAAATACAAGTAAGCCTATTAACTAGATAATATGTATCTTACCAATGTTGGCAATGAAGTGATAAGTAAGACTATCAGTATCCAAAAATTCGGGGGCGTGAATCAAACAAAACCAAACCAATACAACTTCTGAGATGAAACCCGGTGTACATGTATACAATTGTTGATCAATCAATCAACCAACCAATCTCTCGACACAATGAATTGTTGACGGGAACTAGAATTACCATATATGCACCATGCTTTTAATCAAAACATACACTATAAGGGTAAATTAACACCCTTCAAATTAGATAGGTAGGCTAGTATAACTCCCCCCTCTACCCTTGTATTTAATTATAATCCAAGGATAGGGGGGGTGGGGGGTGGCTCTTGAAATACCGTTGGATCACTAGAATAGGGACTTAGGACAGTAGGAACAACCTCAACATCAATAGGGCTCACATACAGATAGCACGCACGCCGCATCAGTACATAGGGTGCATTGACTAATAACAATGCACCCGCCTCCATTTAATGGCCCAGCACGTACTCTAATAAGGAGCTGGACAAAAGAATACCAGCTCCGAGTACACACCTGCACTGCACCCAGGGGAAGCTGGACAAAAGAATACCAGCCTACCCTACCCAATCCCAAAAACTGCTGCTGGTCTACTCGGTACTTGGTGACACAAAAGGAGGAAACAACAACGGCCACAACAACAACTGGATCATCTCGACAAAACCCCCGGAACAGCTGCCTTGCCTGCCAGTGTCTACACAATTGCACGAATCTCCCCTGGGTTGTCATGACACGACCAAAAGCGGGCAACCTAGGGAGACACCACAGCAAACACCGAGGTCTAATTAACGAGCTACTCTTGACTCGCTAATATCAAAACTTATACTAGCTCCGTTTTCGGCTGACCGTTCAAAATTCGCGCCAAAACTCTCATCAAAACTGCGCACCTTTTCTCTTTGGCATATTAACTGCTCCGTTCAAAATTCCATAGCACCACCACCACCCACCCCCGCCTGTTACCGATCTTGATCGGACTGCTGGTGCTCCCTTGCACCTGCCAGTGCAGGCGATCCCTCCTCTCCCTTCCCCACCTTTTCTGTCACGGCCGGCCTCTATGCCCATGACAGGCGTGCGCTACAACAGCTTGTTCTGAACGTGCACGTAAAACCCTATGACCTGACCAAATAGCATGTAATATAATATACCACATTGTTAGGTCAGTTGTTGGGTCATTTTACCCCATTCCCTCATCTTACCTGTAGGTGGTAGATAATGAATTAACCCACGATTATATATTAATTTTTACATATTATACTGTATATATATTCATGTTTACATATCTGATACAGGCGTTAAAAAAACAAAACTGCGATATATTATATTATTTAACGGGGAATAAATATTTGGCCGTTTGTATATAAATAACATATTTTATCTATTACTATTAATATTTATTTTAGGATTCTATTTATTTTATTATAGGATATTCTTAATCTGCGTTGAGAATATCATATTGGTGCATTAGACAAAGCCTTTCAGGGTTGTTTCTCGCCATACTGGCTAGGGACGAGCCATTGGTTGGTTCTATCCAATGGTTATGTGTATTTGGTGTCACGTGATTGTGAGTCAGGGCCCGTGCAGCGCCTAGTGCAGACAGTCAGAGTACACGTTACATACTTACACAGGGTACAACGACTTGCCTTTTCCTTATATATATATATATATATATATATATATATATATATATATATATATATATATATATGTCGAGGTTGTTAATTATCGTTTGAAATTATTTTTACAAAACCACGCGTATGGTGTGATAGAGCGTCACCATTTGAATAAACCATCGAACCCTTCCCAGCCTTGTTGTGTTTGTTTTGGGGAAACGAATACTTTCGAGTAGGCTACATTATCACGTATTATTAATACTGTGTCACGTTTACTAACGATTAACAATGCAGCGTTGTTTGTAGTCCGATACATCTGTTATAAACTCAGTTGACGACAGGTGTATCGGACTACGTAGGTACATCAAAACATCGAAGTACAGATAAAAAACAACAACAACAAACAAACATTGAAAAACGCTTTATTACTTAATATTTTATTAAATGCTCGTTACAATAACACAGATCTATATTTGGAATAATTTACCAATATAGTAGGGAATTAAGCCTACTCGTTCATATTTATGTTTATTTCCCGCGGAAACACTAGACTCCTTTGTGAGATGGGGCGTGGCTTACGAAAAAGGGCGTAGCTTAAAATCGCATTTCGCGAGATGTTACAACCTGCTTGCTACGATTAAGTATTTCCGGTCATTAAAGCTTAAAATTAATTCTTTTACGTCATTTTCCACAAAATATTTTATAAAATAGTACATTTTAATTCATTTTTAAAAAATATTTATGGAGTCTCGGTGGTGTCTTGGGGTATCTTGGGGTGTCTTGGCTGTAAATAGTGAGACCGGAAACTACCCGAGAAGTATCTGGAATGATGGTTGATGATTGCAATATATTTTGTATGTTTGGCCAGGTTTGTTCATCTTTATCATACAATTACATAGCTTTTTATTATCCAGAAGTACATCGTTTGTTGCCAGGATGACCACAACAGGACTCGATGTTAACACGAGCCATTGCCTTGGCCTAATAGTAATGTGATATATCGTCGATGACCATTCCGATGATTCGTGCTTTAAATTCCGTGAGATTTGTTTTATGTCGTGCAGTTAACCCAGTCATCATAATTTTTTTGTCGTCTGCTTATCGTTCTTTTGTAAACGGATTTTTATTTTGCTTTATAATAGTGTAAAAGTGTGTACATATAAAAGTATCAATAAAAAACAGTTATAATTGTTCTCAAGCACATTCCCTTCAGAACATGTCGCTGGTTTTCAACTTTCACTTTCAGCTGAAGGCCTAGAAATAATTTTGGAAAAATATCCGCCCGGTCCCCCCCTCCCTAACCCTAATCCTAACCTTAACCCCAACCCTAACCCTAACCCCTAAACCCTAACCCCTAAACCCTAAACCCTAACCCCTAACTAAAAATAATAATGGAGGGGACAGGGCGGATATTATACCATAATTTTTTGGTCATAAATGAAAATGTGCCAGTAACCAAATGTTCAAATAATGTTAAGTACTTACTGCTGTCCTGTATTAATCATGTACTGTTACATATACTGGTACGTAAAAGTTTATATGATGCAATGAATCTCCTCTAAACAGTAGCCTAAACCTAGTTCACCAAGGTAAACATCTACGGTCCGTTTTTTTACATTTTGACATTTATTGGACCCGATGTTTACAACTTGAACAGCAAAAACAAGCGTGCAGTTTCCGCCCAGATTTCAGGCGGAATCGATACAACCATGGAATTAATTATTTCGTGGCGAAATATGAGATGTACCAATAAATATAAACACTTACTGTATAAAGAAAACTTCCTGAGTCACGTTTTACGCATAAATAGACAGTTTGTCCAAATAGTAATCCTGCATTAATCCAATTTTCAGTTACGAACAAAATCTCGAATATTCCTGCCGGCCATTGTGAGCATATTTAAAATGTGATTGAAAACGGTTGTTGGAATCGGATTATTTTTATTATTATTCGTCTCGGGTTCACGAGTTTATTCCAAGATATTTAATGGAATATCACGTTTTATAATAATAAATAAATAAACTTAATTAATGAATAATATTGTTTAAAAATCAATTAATTGATAATAAATTAATAATAACAATTAAATTTAACTGAATAAAACTCCTAAAATAACTAATGACCAGTAATTATAGCTAAAAAAAAGAAATGAAATAAAACAAAAAAGAAGAGAAAAAAAGAAGAGAAAAACCTTTGAAACACATGTAAGCAATGGCCTGTAATAATAATATTTAAAAACAATTACTAAAGGAAATAATAATTTTGGAAAAAGTAAATAAATGAAGGCCTTAAAATAAGTAATGACCTGTACTAACAATCATTATTTTTTTAATAATAATAAAAAAGAATAATACACCCCAAAACTTTAATGTGATAATATTATTAACAATGCATATAATGCAACCCACACAAAGCACATATGTAGAAACAAAAATAACAAAATAAATAAATTTAATAATCAATTCCATTCAGTTCCGCAATATTTCTTTTTACTGGGTGTACGTAAAATGCTTGATACGAATAATTCTCGTTCTGCAAAATTTTCATTCCGCATTTTCGATGTGCTAGGATAAAAATAGCTTTCAAATGTTTAAATGTGTCATCTTCAAACATCTAATCCTGGAAAGGTTACCAAAGGTATTGTACTTAATATTTTTGTCTAAAATTTATTAAAATATGTTGTTGTACGTGTTGAGGCTCTTAAATAAAGCACATATGCCTGATTTTATTAAATCGTGATTGCAAATGGAAAATTCGATCCAATGGATAAACGTTACGGCACAGCAATAAACATCACAATAATAAATATCGTGCCGGAGACGTTTATCTTGATGAACTAGCCTAAACCCATAGGCCAAATTGGGCCAATCCAGTTTACAGGGGTTTGGATTGAGGTAAAAGTATTTGTTGTATTCTGTTCACCATTAATTATGCAAAAAGTAATCACACTATAAATACAATCGGTAGAACTTTCCTTTGGCACTGTCACATATAAAGAACATTATAAATACTTATCATAAATACTTAAAATAGAGTTAAGAGTTAGGGTTAGTGACAGTGCCAAAGGAAAGTCCTTCCATACAATCAAATGTGGATAAAATAATGCAATAATTTATAAGCACATGTCTTGGGAGGTGAGGTGTGTTTTCATCATCAAACAAGTTGCAATTTCATTTGAAAATGAAATACAGTCGATATATTTCCACAAATCTAAGCCGAAGAATTAACAACTAAAAATAAAATGCATGATTGTCCGGTCACTGCGAAATGGTCTACGAGATGAAAACGAATTCCAATCTTTCTCAAATTGAATAACTTTATAATAACAAAGCGAGTAGTAAACATACTGACTAATGTATACTTACTTCAAAATAAACTTCCATTTAACTTTGGTTGCTTAAAGGGACATTCCTCAGTTTGTTGCAATGCTATAAAGTTTCCGGCTAATAAAACCTTTTTTAATTGTTAGAATAACAATTTACTTACATTTCCTTGTCCAGAATATTTATATCTGTATATCCAATGTGTTTTTGGTCCCCCAAATGTTCGTAGTAGCTCAATATGCATTTTTGCCAAATATTTTTTCGTACGTATCGATTTATGTTTCCCTAGTACCTAGTCATTTCGTACCATTGCAAAAAGTCATTTCGTACCTTAGTTATTTCGTACCATTGTGAGAAGTCTTTCCATACCATAGTCATTTCATACCAGTATATTAAAAACGAATCGACCATAGCATAAAAGCAGTGTTGTTTTTTTGTTTTTTTTAAATTTACTTTGACAGTTTGAAAATCAGAACACATTATTGTGCAGCATATCGTTATTGATTTACCATAACACCTGTCAACTGTTATTTCCATTTGACCTGACAAGAGCCGTATTTGGCATGTACTACTAACGGCCAACTTCGATGTTTTCTGAAATTGGCTCCAATTGACCAAAGTGTGCTTTTTTTTACATTCATAATTAATAAATATGCTAATAATAATAAATAAATAAATAAATATGAACAATTTTTTTCAGTTACCAGCTGAAAAGGTCAAATATTACTTATTATTACTTATTATCTTATTTAAGAAATAAACAATAACAACCACTGAAAACATTGACTACCCTATCAATTACCAAATCAGCCAATTGCTCATGTTTATTACTTATACACAATGACAATATTTTTTTTGTTTTTGCTGATCAGAAACGCCCTTAAATTAACAACAAATTTGTTTCAGTGTATGGTACGAAATGATAATTTTTTAGGGATAAAATTAAATATTTAATGATTTATAAAGTCAGTTGCAGGTGGAGTTTGCATCTTATATTAGATTGGGTACGATATGACGTATAATTTTGCAATGGTACGAAAGGACCAAATTAGGTACAAAATGACTATGGTACAAAAGAACCAAGCTACGAAATGACTATGGTACGAAAGGACCAAGGTACGAAGTGACTAGCAACCGGCCGAAACGACCAGATACCCATAAAATTGCACCATCACAGTATTATGAGTATAATGCTTGGGTTGGGGCGAGTTGACTAATGGACAAAGTTCCGATCTTTCCAACATCTATAGATCTCTATAGCTATAAGTACAAGTGACCCTAACCCTAAATGCTAGAACGATCAGAAGGCTTGCCAAGCCGAAGGCAATAGAAAAGAGACAAGATCAAAAAGTTGTTGAAGTTGAAAAAAAAGAAGGAAAAAAAGAACATTATTATGAAATCTTGGAATTGTTATCGGCATCATTTCTACTTGTTTTGTTTAAAATGCGTCCATTCGTATCGCTTAGTTTAACGGAATTTTTTTTTGTAATACTACTGACTTGTAGGAAACAAATGGAAAGTCGTTGGTAATCAATGCAAAACGTCAATATTAAAAAAAAAAATAACATTAAAAACGTGCTTTCCATACGGTTCGTCCACAGACGATTGGTCTACTCGATGACTGCATTTTTTTCATACATATTAATAGTTATTTCTTTGACATTGTAATCGTTTCTTAACATTATTTTGTGGTATACTATAACCCAAAAAGTAAAATAGAGTTAGAATTCAACATTAATATCCATTTTTTATTAACTGTTTGTATTCATTATCATGCCCCGGACGATTCATCCACTCGCTCGTACATTATCTCGCATGTCACGATGTGGTAAATAGGTAATGCAAGCCTCCGCGTTGGAAGACTTTATTACCCCCTCACCCCCCCCCATGCCATGTTCTCCTTCAATGGCGTACATTATATCCATTGTACCCTCCCCCGTCACATGTTATCCCCATATGCCTAATAACCTCGAAATAAAATAAAAACTCGTCTTCAATTCCAATATAATTAAATGTACATTAAAAAACAATTCAACAAAACAACAAATGTCATTCAAACAAAGTGTGTTCGTTTTAGACGCGACTTGATTCAACTTTCCGGATCTGGTTTCACGTACTGCGATTTTGTGTTTCCGTTGACTGGTGATCGTATTGAGTCAGTTTTGTCGGAATCGAAGGAAAGGATCGGCGATCTCCCGTAACCCCCCCCCCCCCCCCCCCCCCCCAAAAAAAAAACCTGCACTTACTGAAATGTGCATTTGCTAGATCGGGGAACTTTCTCGGATTGAATCATTGCTAAAACTAGGTTGTAGAATCAAACTTTTTGTTGAACTTTGGAGTAATCATCTATCAACAATCGGAGAAGTTGGGTCATAACACCTACCCACCCCCCTATGAAAATCTCGACGGATTTACACGATTTGGAAAAACGACCCTTAGAGACCCAGAAAAAGCGGAAAATCCGGCATATGCCGGAAAACTTTCACCCATGGAAATGTACTGGGGAAATAAAAACCCAGTGGACGAATAGTCCGGAACTGATTTTTTGTAGTGGACGAATCATCTTGAGTTACTCAGTGGACGAATCGTCCGTGGACAAATTGTCCAGTGGACGAATCGACTGCATCCCAAAAACGTGTACTCGCCGAAGCCATGTTGAATATTGCATTGTGGGAAATTTGTGTTCTCGTCATCACTGCGACCTCTGACCTTCACCTTTCCGCGAGGATTTCAAATAATCGTGTCATGGGGAATCCCGAAAGTATTGTTCTATGTAAGTATTTCAATTTCGCACTTTTCATTGATTTTTTTACACAAATGTATTACAGGTGAGTTTACTAATCCATATTACTGTCTATTTTATTAGCTTTAAAGTCAGGAATGTCCCTTTAATTAATTGACATTTTTTAAAAACGCAACATCAGCTGAAGTGAAGGTACCATAGTGACAACTATTGAACTAACCCGGAGTCTCGTCCAAGGTAATATTCTGCAATAAATGACTGCTAACTGTGGGTCAGTGTGGTTTCAGAGGCACAATTTACATTAAATAAACACAATGGAACTAGATGATTCGTCCCAGTTTTGAAAGATGGGCCTAAACTTTCATGTTAAAGGATGTGTTGGTCGTTGAGCCATTTGCAACTTGTAGGACTTCTTCGGGTCCATTAATAGACATGGGGGGGAAATCTTTCCCAGGGAAAACATGAATGAATTCTAGTAACAGTATAAGCATGTGCATGATATGGTTTAAAAAAAAAAAAAAAAGACTTACATGTAAGTATGCATTTTAAAACATACTGCATCACACTGCTTCAGAAATATTTACTCTTAATGTTAAGTTTGTGATTACTAAAGCTTGGCAAATGACACATTTGTACCGGGTAACGTCCATGACTAGACACTCATTTAGGCTCGTAGAAACGATATCTGGAGTGGTGGGTGGACACAACCTTTGTGGTAGGGAGACAAGTCATATTTTCAATTTTATTGTCCGGGCCTTTTATTTCCAGACATGTTCTAAGGTCTCACTACACAGATCACTTCCGGGTGAGAGTTCATTCATCACGGTCCACTATAGTTCCTAATTGTGACACGTTATGGTTCACATAATCACTTTTAGGAAATGGTGAAGAATTAAAACAATATGTATGTTTAATGGTAAGCCTTCTGGCTGTATTTTGCCTATGTTATTTTGTAATGTTGTGCATCAACCTTTTGGGACATGGGTATATAGTGCAAGAGACAGCCGGAGTGAATCGGTTAATGAACTACCTGTTCGGACCGGTACTACAACCAGATGCGGTCATATACAAAAAACTAAGATGGAAATGTTCTCAATTTTGGAGTGAAAATACTTTTATAATGTATGTTTGCAATGGTGTATGTTGTTAGTGGCAACGAGAACCTGTTCTATTGGCAATCTTCGTTTGAAGTTGGGCAATTTAACATGGGTTTCAATGGCGGATGACATCTGTGTAGTAAGACCTAATAACAAATCAACAAGAAACCACGTAATCGGGATTATCCCGCCTTTTCACAGGTTAGTTTATCGATTATAATTTTGTTTTGTCATACAAAATTATTTTTAAGTAACATATTTCATAAAATTCACTGCAGACATATAGATAGATATAAGTTACACCTAAATAATAAAATAATAATTGTTGACTAATATATTTTTATTCTTAGATTAACCCGTCTAACAGGTTTTCATTTTATCATATTACCGATGATGTAATCAGTAATTAACAAAAATCAGAGAAACACTGACTTTCACATTTGTGGTAAACTACTTCGTTTTAAACTTAAACAAAACAATAAACTTTTTTTTCCTTTTTTTAAATACGAATGGTATCGAATATAATGTTTCAATCAAATAAATTATTTGTCAGCCGAGATGTTCTGAGTGGGGAATTCGGAACTCAATCGCAGCTACAGCTCCAAGGTATTCCAATTTATTTATGAGCTAAGATTATTATGTTATCAAGACCATGTTTATTTAACTCAAACCACGATATTTGTATGACATTTTGCGATGCGACGCTGCTGATTTTGTGTGGTACAACAACTGCTAAATATTATGATACTGCTTTGTAAAAAACAAAAAATTTACTTGTTCAACAGATAACCACTAAGGTACATTATGCTTGTACGAGTAAATTTCCACTTGTCAGGACAAATGAACAAGTGCTTATTTCGAACGCTGGGGTAAGTTTTAAGGTTAGGCTTAGGGTTAGTCTTAGAGACTTTGATATAGAGGGGTATGGGTCGAACTCTTTCCATTGCAGGAAGGTGCCAAAAAGTGTGGGGGAGCACACACACACACACACACATACATATATGTACATGTATAAATATATAAAAACCACTGCTGCTGCTAAAAAGTGGGGGGGGGGGGGGGGGGGGGGGGGGGGGGGAGTTGCATGTGGGAGCAACTAAACTCTTCCCATAACCAACTCTACCCAGTCATTGGTCAACTCACCCCAGCCATTGGTCAACTCACCCCACACTGTTTAGTCAACTTGTGTCATTACCGTTTTATTAATTAAACACACTCTCTCACAGATGGTTGACCTAATTAATGACCCAACAAGGTATTATATGACAATATATACATTTGATTTGTACCTTAAAGTACTTTATTGAACCATCTATATAACCACCATATCACACTTATTATTGATATTTTATAAAAATAATTCAATTATGGGTACAGTCCATAATTATGAGAAAAATAACGGCTATTTGGAGAGCAGAGGTGTGACATATTATTTTGAGTCACGTTATGGGCATTCCCCGAATAACCGCAGTGTCAAAACAATTTACCAAGCTCGTGTAACGAGAGCGCTTGACCGTCCTATGCGACGTAGGGTAAATAGAAAAACAACAATAGATTGCATCTATAGATAAATTTATCGTTAGTCGTATGTGAAAAACTCAACATCTGGATCACGAACACCTCCATTTTCCACCATGTCAAATTCATTATTATGCAAAATATGCCATAACAGCTGACTTGGGATAGGAATTGTTACATTTTTACAGAATACGCTGAACTAAACGATGTTTATTTATATACGATGTGACTATATATATATATATATACGAAGGCTGTGTATATAGCCTCCGCTAACGAGGGCTGGCTATATTCACAGCAAAAATGTATATAGGCGGTAAATAAGTATTTGATTAATCTATATTACCGAACCATCAGGGGAGTACATGAATTTAGCGGATCCTTTTGTGTATGTTTTCCACTGACATGAATAGCGTAATATTGCCCGTACAGTACTAGCAAAGTAAATAATAATAAAAAAAAAAAATATTAAAAATAATACACTATTATTATTATTATTATTATTATTATTACTACCATACTACTACCTTTTTGTGGTGGAGGGGGCAGTGTTTTATCTGGGGGAGTTTTGGCTATAAAAATGCAAGATTAACGTGATATGTGCCAGGCTGAATGTCCCTGCACGTAGAACTGGATTCAACTGGGTTGAGTAATAATTCAATCTGATTAAAATTAGCTCCACTATTACATGTGGATCTAACAGCAGTCCGTTGGAGCTCATGTCCAGTTGACCTTTCATTCGACCAATCAAAACCTTACTTGTAGAATCATGCCAGATTGGTAATAATTAAGACAACCTTTGGACAACAAAACATGCGACAGTACACTATGGGTTTTTTTACGCTATACATTAAACCGAATGACCACTTTGCGAACCAGTCAAAATAATTTAATAATAATAATAAATGGTGAGTTAATGTTCTGAAAGTTTTATTATACTACTCAAAAGAATTTAAGGGTCAGACGATATTTTCGACATTATTTTCTGAATGTCATTTATATTAGCTAGACCATAATGTCACGCATGGTATTGTTCCATTTTGACGAAAGTGGGTCTAAGCAACCCATAAATGAATTAAAATCCACTGTCATTGACACTGTCGACTAGTTCTAATGGCGAAAACATGCTTACATTTGCACGTAAATTAGGGCGAAAGCGAAAGGTCTGCTAAGTGCCCATAACTTGCTTTTTCACAAAGTGCTTCATTTGCACGCTTTGTACGTGTATTCCATGTTCCCAATGCTGAATTTCCGTATAATTGGAGCTTGCGTTTGTGTACGGTGCACACTCCAAATTCGACAATGGTACGACTTCAACTGACTATCGAAGATCGAGGAAGGGCTAAATTGCTTGGCTTCAGGATGGCAATACACAAAGAAATGTTGCTCTGAGACTTGATGTCAGTCAGAGTGTCGTTGGCCGACTGTGGCAACGGTGCCAAGCAACGAATTTTGTTCGAAATCGTCCACGTTCGGGAAGACCCTGAAGCACTACAAATAGAGAGGACCGCTACATCACCAATATGGCTCTACGTCAATGCACAACCACTGCACGCCAATTACGTGACAATCTGCGGACTGTGACTGGAACTCGAGTGTCTGATCAAACCATACGCAATCGTCTGAGAGCCAATAATCTACGCTGCTGTCGCCAGGCTGTTCGACCACCACTCCTACCACGTCACAGAATGGCCAGACGTCACTGGTGCACGCTTCATCTGCGGTGGCAACGTGTTCAGTGGGGTCGAGTGATGTTCACTGATGAGTCCAGGTTTAGTCTCCAGTTCAACGACGGTCGGGTTCGTGTCTACAGACGTCCTGGGGAGCGCTTCGCTGACGTTAACGTTAGACAACGTCACCAGTTCGGTGGTGGCAGCGTCATGGTGTAGAGCGGCATCTCTATCCACCACAGGACCCCCCTCTATGTGGTGGATGGCAATCTGAATGGAATCCGCTATCTGAATGAGATTTATCCGGCCGTTGGTTCTCCCAGGCCTTCAGCAGATTGGCGGCGGGGCAGTTCTGCAGGATGACAAATGCCAGAACCCACAGCGCCAGGGTGGTAATGGACTTTCTCAGACAACAAGGTATCGCCAGGATGGATTGGCCAGCATATTCGCCCCTGACTTGGCCCAATAGAGCACGCCTGGGACGAATTAGGCAGTGAGAGTTCGGGGATAACCCATGCCCCTCCGGCCAACCTTCATGATCTGGGTCAATCTTATGGCAGAGTGGCAGGCCATTCCCCAAGAGTTCTTTCAGACATCTGATCAACAGCATGAGGCAACGATGTGTCGAGTGTATTCGCGCCAGGGGTGGATTCACACACTATTAAACGAATGTTCTAATGTGTAAAATCCGTGTTTGACAACCTTCAACTTTGACAGCATGTCATGTGACTTTCTTGTATACAGTGACGTTTATTTGTGGTTTTTTGTAAATATGGAACAATAAATAAAAAATTTGGTGTAGTTTACATCATCAATCTAATACACTCTGAAAGTTATTTGGTTATAAATTTTTGACCCTTAAATTCTTTTGAGTAGTATATTTTATTTCAGTGTAGTCGCAATTATTTTCGTTATGAAATTAATAATATATTTTTTATTATTTGCCATATATATAGCTGGCCCCCATTTGCCAAGTCTCTATACACGGCAGTCATTTATATAAAATCCAAAAATACATTACGCGGTTGTCGTATATATAGCCTCATCACTACGAGTCTTGCCGTAATATTTTAACGTATAAACATGAAGAGTTCTAACTTTTAAAAATGAATCGTGTCATGGAATTTCCTCGATCGTAGTTCAATTAAAATGTTTTGGATCATACAGTAAATAGGTTTGGTATTCCAAATGAATGTAATTTTTATTTATAATCCATATTTAGAGAAATAAGGCCCACTAAATCCATGATTGAGCGCCTTTAAATATAACAATAGTTTGAAGTTGCTCAGTCACTGATGGTTGACCTAATTAATTACCAACAAGGTATTATCTGAAAATATATACATTTGATTTGTACCTAAAAGCACTTTATTGAACCATCTACATAACCACTATATCCCACTTATTATTGATATTTTATAAAAAATAATTGAATTATGTCGACAGTCCATAATTCAGAGAAAAATAATGGCTACTTCGAGAGCAGAGGTGTGACTTATTATTTTTGAGTCAAATGACTGGCATCCCTTGAATAACCGCAGTGTCAAAATGATTTACCAAGCTCGTGCAACGAGATCACTTGACTGTCCTCTGCGACGTATGGTAAATAGAAAGAAAAGAAACACACAATGAAAATAAGTTACTAAAAATTAATTAAAATGTACTGAATGATAAGCATGTACATTCATTTATTTTAGTAACAGAAGCATATTAAACATCAACAATCCTGACTAGTTAGGCCTTTGCATCTATAGGTAAATCGTACGCGAAAAAATCTAAACATCTGGATCACAAACACAGTCATTTTCCACCATGTGAAGTTCATTTTTATGCAAAATATGCTGTAACAGCTACCCTAGTTCTGCACAAAATTTGAGTACAGGTACCCCATACATGTTTCAAGCACAAGGCTACCTAACACAGTGGTACCAGATGAAATAAAATTGCATATTTTTTTACCCAGATGAAACTATTTTTGTTTACAACCAACACACTCGCATTTATCACAAATCGCAGGACTTGTGGTGTTCACTTCTCTATCAAAAGTTGGGTGCACCTCCAACTTTGACCCAGCCGGAAGTTATTTGGTTTAGTACTGCCTGTACTGATAACATACATTTTTCAAAAAGTGTCCAGTTGTGTGTCTTTATGACAACCAGGACCTGATGTATTCTGACATAAACTGACAACCTCACTGAAACTGTTGTTTCTACAGTCCAGCCTAATATAATATACACCTCATAAGACATATATATTGCACAGTTTTGTACAAATGCAATATGTCATTAAACAACAAAATGTTTTAAAATAAAACTCCTGAAGATATTTACTGCCATTTACTCAGGTAAATGTGTAGAGACAACAAAGATAGTCAGAGTACACCTATCCTTTTAAAGAATTCCATTAAAACACATGCACTTGACTGACCCCTAGATTATGAAGACCTTAACAGGCACATCAAAGAAATACAAGTACTAGTATTAAAAAAAATACACTGTCTGAGGAAGGAAAGACCAACATGACTGTACCTGTATGAAGTAATGACTTAAAAAGTCCTGAACATTAGTGTTGGGAGAAAATCCTGTATGCTGGGTGTGGGTTTCTTCAAGTTACCAGATGTGGGAATTTCAAATCCATCGGCCATGCTGATTTTCATAATGAACCATCAAAACCATTGGCAGCCACCAATATTCCTGACTATATTTTATTTATAGCTTACTGTAGTTGGAGGTTTTAATAGTTGTGATATGTGGAATTATCATCCAGCTTCCACACATTTATTTTTGATTAATTACTGAATGTTTTTTTTTTTAAATGACATATAATTATCCGAACATCTATTTTCTTGCATTATTTTCTAATCTAGAAGAATACAATGTGTATATTGGATGTATTCCTACAATCTGTAATCCATCATTTTATTTAGCTAGTAACATTGGGTAATACAGCTTTAACAATAAAATAAATTATCAACTTAAATCTGAAAAAAATTGGTTCTGAATCTAGTATAAACTTAAAATGCTCTTCATGAGAGCAAACTAAGTGATTATTAAAAAAAAAATTTTTTATCTGGAGATCTAAATATATGTTTAACAAGCTTATTGTTGTGGATAAATAAGAACAGAAGGAGGCACAATAATTGAACACACAAATTTAATTATGTTTTTGGTAAAGTTTTTCTTCAAATTTACTTAAAATTTTGCATAAAACTACAAATTTGTCTAAAATATAACTTAGCACCCTATAAATATGTCAAAATGACAATAAAAATCAAGTTCTTTACAAATTTAAGTTTTCAGAATTTCATACATGTATGAAAAATTACTTATGTTAATTATTAATGGAAACTAAAGACATTAACCCACTATTGGCACATGCTATTTTTAATATAAAAATAAATTGCTATTAAAATCTTAGTTCAGGTTGCCTATATATAATACCATATTTAAGAACAGTTGTATATGGCCAGTCAAATACCATGCAAAACGAAATTATTCAAATCTTTATAGTATGAATTATAGGCCAAAATCAACTTTTCCTTAGTGCTAACTTTGATTCAAACTCCATTCAGAGCCATGTAGGCCTACAGTGATTATTGTCATGGTCAAGGTCATTGTGACCTTGCATGGTCAAGTGATGGCGAATTAATCAACCAATATAGTTTAATTAAATAAAATGACAAAATCATGTTTTTTTATTATGCACTAAATATGTGCTATAGGGTGTATACTACCAAATCAAATCCCATAAACGACAATAGTAACATGTGGCTAAAACTCCTACCTGCAGCGTATCAATCGACATAAACGCCACAGATATAAATACTACCAACCCTCACCCTTGAAGTGAACCAGAAAATATTGTGGGTCAAGCTGCTCATTTCTGAGATAACGGGTAGCGTCTATGACTACCCTAGTTCCACACAAAATTCAAGTACTTATTTTTACATGTACCCCATACATGTTCCAAGCACAAGGCTACTTGATACAGTGGTACTAGATGAAATAAAATTGCATATTTTTACTACCCAGATGAAACCAAGACACTCACATTTATCACAAATCACAGGACATTTCACAAGAGGAGTTCAACATTTTAAAAATGAAGCATGTCATGGAATTCCCTCGATCGTGTTTTAATTAAAATGTTTTGGATGATACAATGATGAGGTTTGGTATACCAAATGAATGTAATTTCCATTTATAATCCATATTTAGAGAAGTAAGGCCCACTAAATCTGTGACTGTGTGCCTTTAAGCAATAATGTGCATTATATATTGTTGAATATGCACACCAGTCAGTCCAAAAGCCTTGCCTGATCATTCCTTTAAAGGTATAAGGGACAAACTTTGTGGACTTTTGTATGTTATTGATAATAATATTCTGTAACAATCCAGAAAGATTCAGCTCTGTACTCTTTATTTCCGAGTTAAACACTAACCCTGACTTAATTTACCTGGAATGTACTGTCCTTCCCACAGGGAACGCCTTTTTTCATACTATGAAATGTACTACAGGTAATTTATTTCTCAGTTGATTGTTTTCAAAATTGCACACACAAATAGTATATTTTCGTTATTTTCAAAACATGTTTACTGTTTTTCTTATGACTAACCAAACTAAAATTATTTACAAAAATCATTTATAGGTGGATGGGACAAACTATGGGTACGTTAAGAAAACAGGCTAAAACACAATTTTGCCCATGAGTTGGAGCGATCAACAAGCGGACCCTTTATCTAGAAATGTTCAGCTACACACACATGCTATTCGTATAAATTCCCCTTCAAGGTAACACCCCCATCCCAGTCTACGCCCAGACTATGTACATGTGCTATGTTTGCCTGCCTTTCCAACTTTATAAATTGTTGCTAAATATAAAGCACAGTAATGCCTGGCATGTCGACATTACCTGTGTACTTCTGTCTCCCCAATATAAAAACATTTTAACAAGTGGTTGTAATAGTGGAGTTTCACATTAATATTAATAAATAAAATGACACCAAAGTTGCAGATGTCCATTTTTAATTTCGTCACAATTATTTATGGAAAGTAAAGTTTGGGCTGAGTTGACCAAACGCTGGGGTGAGTTGGTAGGGGTCGAGTTGGCTTTGAGGCGAGTTGACCAGCATTTGCATATGCCCCCTTGGCCCCAGCTTTCTATGCCAGTGGTAACCCATCATGATCATGTAAATGATGTACTTGATTAAATGTGCAAACAAAAAATAGGTTATGCAATCTATTTTTACACGAGCAACATGTGAACAAAACTATTGCTCTCACAATTTTTAGAGGCCTGCTTTAAAGTTATTAAACCGGTACTTCATGATTATTAAAAAAAAATGAATGTTACCGTAACTTATGACTGAAAATTGCACGACCAATCATTTCATTCGACACAAGTCTAGTTTTGCATAACCCATTTTGCGTTTTTGCCAAAAAAAAAACAAGACATTCTGGCGGGCTAATAAATTTTAATTTGTTCTGGCCCCGTGCTTATAAACCTTAAAGTCTAGACTGTAATAAAGTCCAGACTTTAACGTCATGGCAACGCCATTCAAATAGCATTACGTTAAAGTCTGGACTTTATTAAAGTCTAGACTTTACGTTTTATAAGCATGGGCCCAGGTCCGGTGGACTAATGAAATATTAGGGGTGCCACGATATGGTCAAAACTGTATTGCAATATATTGCGATATAGTTGATATTATTTAAATTTAATATATTTTTTAAATTTTTTAATGAAAGCAGAAGGCATTAATTAGTAACATAATGTTCTTGGTCATTTTTATTTTTTAACACAATACTAGTTTACAAGAAAACCGGTGTGAGGGTGTCAAATTATTTATAAATTGTCACATTTAGAAATCCTTACTATCGGGCTTTTCCGTTACTGCTCACTTGACACGGAAATGTACGTATTGAGTTGCAATGTTTCGGCAGATCAACCGAACCAGAGGTTATTGGCAGAGGTGTTTTGAACGATCAGCCGAAGTATTCCAAGTTCAGGGATAAACAGTGAAATGCGATTCTCACTTGTTGGTTTATTTCTTTGAAGATGATAGCCGTAGTCGTATTTCAACATAAATGAACAATGAATAATAATGTGTAAATAACAAAACATTTATTTGTAATTATCGTTAACTGGTTATTTTTATTGGACTTTCAACACATTTTGTTTAGAAGTTAGAACCAAGTATAACAGACCTATCACTTTGTATGCCAACAAGTAAGCCGAATACGCTTGACGTGATTGTTACATTTCCTGTCATCACCAATTAATAAAATGATGGGTTTTTTTGTTTGTTTGTTTGCCAATATCAAGTCAAATAAGATACGAGGAAAAAATTGTGTGTAAAAATTGCGATACGCCAAACTACTGTGGTTTGTATCGAGCTGATCAATTATCGCGGTATACTGGTTTATCGGTGCAGCACTATGAAATATATTTCTGCGCCCCTGCCATACCTGTCTATATTTTGTGGTAACCTGTCGGGGCTTGAATTTAACAGGGACAAAGTTCTGCTGTGCTTGAGTTGTATGCTCTGGACAGTGTCCTGGGGTCTAATGCATGAATCGAGACAATGACGTTGTCTCGGACTATTTGCGAACGCTGAAACTTTCACGTGAAAGTCAGAATGCATGAATGAAGACAAGCCAAAGTCTGGGACTACTGGAGGGACGAAATCGCTTGAATTTTGGACCTGCTACAACCCAGGCGTAAATACAGTAGTCTCTGACAACCGGTTACATTCAGTATAGCTGACGTTGCACTGATGTGTTTTATAGACTTGCGATTAGGTTTAACTGAATTTATACCCACATTTTGGACGCATGGGCAGATCCAGCATTTTGTAAAAGGCAAATTATCCGACCTCCCAAAGAGTGCAAGATCTTTATGCGGGTTTGGGGACATGTTCATCGGAAATTGTTGAAATAGAGATACCCAGAGACGTGTTTTCATAACAGTTGAGTGTTGTGCATTGTGGGTGATGAATTTAAAAAGGGCACTTAAAACGGAAGCCCTCTGGGCCCGCCAATGGGACGTATATAATGTCGATCAAATATATCATAATTTTCTATTGTACCAGTATATCATTTATCAACTACATGTCAATAGGAATCGGGGGCCTGTGACTCCCGTCTACCACCTGATTCCATTAGTAGTTCCATTATAAATAGAAAATCAGTGTGATGTCAAAAACGTTTTCTATTATTTCTTGCAATGTTATAGTTTATATATTGGAGTGTTTCAGTGCAAGAAAATTCTTGGGATTTCCTACTTTATAAATAGAAATACAGCGAACGCTGTGACAATCGTGCTAAAGTCTCGAACTTCGTTGTCGTAGTCGCACGTCGGGTCCATGCATAGAAAACTGATGACGGCCAAAGTCTTGACATATATAGTCCGGGACAATGAGTTGTTAGAGACTTTCGATTTTCTCGGTTCATGCATGAGACCCCTGCAAATGGAACAGAGTTTTACGGACAAACTGGCCGTATTGTATTTTGCATGTTAGTAATAATTAAATTGGTAGCAGTCATCGTACACTAACGTGACTCCTGAAAGTTGTTTTATTACAGGGAACAGGGAAACTCTTTTTACGTGCCCCTATCCACAAGGGTTCAGGCACGCCCACCCCGGATTCAGCCTCTGACTACGCCAGTGACCGACTCCGGGGGGGGGGGAGTGTGTGAGAAGGGTGAATGGGGCAATTTTTAATAGTGTGGTATGACCACTTAAAAACAAAGCCAAAGTTAAAAATAATTTGGGATCTACCATTATATATGTTTATATTTATATTAATATAAAGCACCATAATTATAGTTAACCCTATACCATTCTATTATTTTATAATATAGTTAGTAGGTGCATAATTATAATTATATTTTCAATCGGGCTGTTCAAAAAATAATATAAACTATACTTATACATTTACTAATAATATCTATACATACATATATATTATACATATATATATATATAATTAATTATAATTTCTTAGTATAATTATGTAACTTTAACCCTAGAGGTAAAAGGATTCGCAAAGGGGGGAACCCAGCGCCACCGAGCAGTCCGGCGCTCCAACAGGCGGGGGCCCAATAAGGTAAGTCCGGATTTCCATGGGGGGGGGCGATCCGGGGGGGGGGGGGGGGGCCTCCTAACAGGCATCCCTACTGGCCAATGCCCTATCGCACCCAAATTGCACCCTACCACGGCGTCTCCCCCCCCCCCCCCCATCCCACCCACCCCAGGTTATCCATATAACACAGATGGGCCGTATTTAAATGAAATGAATGGTATGATATAATGATATATGAGATAACCCGCGAGCCGCCGTCTGGTGTGGTTGTGAAACGTATTAAAGTCGTTGATGTTGGTAGTTGACTACTGGATTGATCCTATTCTTGAGTTGAGGTGCCCTCGCCGTTCTCCTCAAGCATTCGTGAGCTCTACACCCCGAGGGGTGCGCCACCTAAACGGATGACAAATGTCATTGCTATATAATCCTCGGTGCCACCCAAGTAACCACTTATTCGTTAAGTGGGTGGCTCCGAGTACCGGTCAGGGTTTTTTCTGTTTGTATATATACAATTGACCGATCAAATTAATACCGTTTAAAACCTGTTTGATAATTAAAAAGAACGGGTACATGTACATTAAAATAATAGTTTTTTTTTTTTTTTAAATTGCTAAGAGGAAAGTTTTAACAATAATAACTATCTTTATTATAACAATTAATTAAAAGTATAATAACTATACCATGCTTAAATAAAATCTAAAACACATTCACACCCAGCCATAAATTCCGCCCCTGTAGGGCGGCACAGACACTGCCAGGTGTCCGCGCCGCCAAATCAAGGCGGAAAAACAACATTCACGCAACCACTCTCACACTAGGTTTAGATTATAGTTTTTGGCCAGCTAAAGGTGCGGACCAAATAGAAAACATTTATAACGGGACCGGGTTCTAATTGGTCAGAACCCGGGCCCAGAAGGCCAATCGCCTCAGCACCCAATAGTTACTCATTCCAGTAAAGGTAACAGAGAAGAGAAGACGTGCTAGCAGCGGCCAGCAAAGAAGGAAAAAAAGTGAAGCGAAAGTTTCCATACGGTTAGGTTGAGGGAAGTAGTGAGGAGTACCGGACAGGATAATGTCCCAAGGTTACCCACGGCAAGACCCGGCTCTCCGGATATCACCGAATGGCACCTCGGGAACACTCGTGAGCGGCATTCAGCAAGAAGACAGAAGAAAGAATACACAGTGTGTGTTAGAAGTGAACCGGATCGATATTCGACACTCAGTATGGAAGGGTGCGTTGCGATTGGCTAAATCTCAATCCTTAGTCAGAGTCGTTTAAAATGAAAGAAAAGCCAGTGTTAAGAAACAACAGGCAAAGAATGAAGAGCTGCGATTGGCTGGATTTCGATTCCTTCTCTGGAAAAAAAAGAAAGAAAGGAATGTGGATGTTACAAGTCTCCAGCCAACCGCCAACCTGTGAATGCAGATTATTGTGTGTAGGCTGTTTGGTGTCTTTAAAACTGTTTAAAAGGAAAAAGAGTCTTATTAATATAATTAATTAAAAAAGAATAAACATTTATGGTTAAAAAGAGTTAAAAAAATTTTTATAAAAAAGGGAAGTTATTCGGTTTGTCCACGGGAGGGTAAGGCCAGCGCCGTTACCACCGTGGGCAAGGTTTGCCACCAGCCAACTGTCAGCCGCTGTAAGGTGAGTTTAAATGTTAAGCAGGCTCCTAGTTAAGTATAGATTTATAATCCTCGGGCCGCCCTCGACCCAATTTACTTGGTTATCATATTATGTGCCAGCTACTTATTATATATGTATTTTAGTATCTTTTACAAAGTTTAAAATAGCCCGTTCCACCACCTGTTTGAGAGAGGGGGGCGGGTTAAATATTTTAACTGGATTAAATTTAATTTTACATTTATCTATTATTATTTTAAGAATATCTCTTTTCTTAATGTATTTATTACAATAGAAAAGAAAATGTCTTACATTATCTAATTTTTTACATTTAGTACAGAGTGCCGTATTACTTTTTTTAATTTTAAATTGGGTATCGTTCAGACCAAAAACAACACCAAGGCGCAGTTTGGTAATAATTGTTTCAGTTTTAACATTATGATAGGTGGGTCTTTTCGAATTAACTTTAGGTTTGATTAAATGATGCCATAGCCTTGTTTTAATATTCCATTCGGTTTGCCAAAACTTGATAAAAATTTTATGGGCTATGGCCATAGTTTCATTAAGATTAATATTAATATTAATTTCAATTTTATCTGTATCTAGAGCTTTTTTAGCTAATAAATCTGCATTTTCGTTGCCAGAGATGCCGACATGAGCAGGAACCCATTCCAAAGTTATAAATAACCCTTTACTATTGTTATAATTAATCATGTTTATAATATGCTTAATTAAATAAGAACTCTTGAATTTTAGGTTCTGGAGAGCTTGTAGTGAGCTCAAAGAGTCAGATATTATAAGAAATTTTTGGGGGGTCGAGAAATTAGTAATATTAGTAAGAATCCACTTAAGTGCAGAGTAGATTGCCATCAGTTCAGTAGTAAATACCGAAACGTGGTCAGTCACCCTGGCATAGTGGGAGCTAGAAATGTTAGGCAAGCTAGGCCTGACACAGAAAGCCATGCCTGCTTTACCAGAAAGTGGGTCCTTGGAGCCATCTGTATATATGTGGATATACTCAGAATAGTAGTCATTTAAAGCTGCTCTAAATATTATATTTTTAAATGGTTCAAATTCTGTTTTTAAGGTTTCCTTTCTTAGAAGCAAAGGGACATTCGGCGGTTTAATTAACCAGGGTGGCACCAAGGGGGGAGAGTACTTGTCCAGATTAATATCCAAGAGTTCTAAATTAGACGCCATTCTATTATTAAAATTAACTGCGGAATCAATATTAATATGTAAATAATCATCATTATTTGGTTTAGTGGTTGCTACAGGACTTAGTGGTACTAGGTATTTAGCTTTAAACCAGTGTTTAAGACAAAGCTGGGTGCGCCTAACACTAAGGGGAAGAATATTTAGCTCCACACGCAGACTGTCATTTGGTGTACCCGGGGAGATTTTGGTTATAATTCTAAGCCCTTTATTGTATGTTGATTCTAGCTTATCAAGCTGGAAAGTTGATGCACAGCAGAAGGCTTGGGCACCATATTGTAACCTGGAGACGATAAATGCTTCAAAAATCATTAAAAGAGTATGTCTGTCAGCCCCCCACTTAGTTGCAGATATAACTCTAAGTAAATTAATATAATTATTACATTTTTTAACTACATCTTTTATATGTTCATTAAAAGAAAGTGCTGGGTCAAAAATGACTCCCAGAAATTTAACTGACGTTACCTGAGCTATGGGATGATTATCTAGTGTTAGATTAAGTTTATGCCGTCTCTGGAAATTATTATTAGTAAATAGAATAGCAGAAGTCTTAGATCTTGAGATGGTAACACCCCAGGTTTCAGCCCAATTTTGAAGTATATCTATATCTTTTTGGATATCTATTTTAATCTTTTCTATACACTTTCCAGTTCGCCAAAAAGCTGTGTCATCAGCAAATAGACCAATACTAAGCTTAGTGTCCTCATTAGACGAGCCAGTGAGGGCAGTAGCTAGGTCATTAATAAAAATACTGAAAAGCATTGGGGCTAGTACAGATCCCTGGGGTATGCCGTTCTCAAGGTTAAGAATATCAGAGAATGTTTCAGTGACATTAACAGTAAAAGTTCTATTGTTAATAAAACGTTCAATAAATGCAAACATAGGCCCTCTAATGCCCATGTTATACACTTTAATTAGTAGCCCGTGTCGCCAAACCATATCATAGGCCTTTTCCAGATCAACAAATATTCCGACCACTTTGTCGCCATGACTTAAAGCATTTGCAATTTCTGATTGGAGTCGAAAAAGGTGGTCGGCAGTAGAGTGGTTTTTTCTGAAGCCACTCTGATATATGGTCAAAAGATGGTTGCTTTCTAAATAGTAGCTGAGTCTGGAATTAACCATGGCCTCCATGGTTTTGCAAACACTGGATGTTAGTGAGATTGGACGGTAATTAGATGGGTTGGATAGGTCTTTTCCTTTCTTGGGGAGGCTGACAACCTCAGCATGTTTCCATGCTAAGGGGAGATAACCCTGTTTCCAGGCTTTATTATAAAGTTCCAGGAAAAGTCTGAGGGTAGCTTCTGGCATGTTTTGGAAAAAGAGATAGCTGAATTTATCTGGCCCAGGGGCGGTACCTTTCCTGTGAGCAAAAGCCTCAGTCATTTCCTGGAGGGAGAATGGAATGTTATAATCTATATTATGTTTAGAAAATTTAGCATCCAGGGGGACCTTATAATTTTTTTCTATATTTTCTTTTATATTAGAGAATTTATGTGGAAAATTGCCATTACTTGAGTTTTCTTGAAAGGTTTGTCCAAATATTGTAGCTTTTTGTTGGTTAGTGGTATATAGCTTATTAGCTTTTAGTAGAGAAGATTTAGCAAGAGTTTTTCCCTGGATGCGTTTTATTTTTGCCCATACTTCTGTAACCCTAGATTGCCTATTTAATGATGAGCAAAATTTATTCCATGAATCTTTTTTAAGTCTAAACAATTCTTGTGTAACTTTAAATTTACTTTCTTTAAATTTACCTAAATTATCCAGAGTTTTATCACTCTGGTATTTCTTACGCATTTTATTTCTATGTTTAATAATGTTAGCTAGATTATCATTCCACCAAGGTACTGAATTATATCTAACTTTAGCATTTGAAATTGGGATAGTTTTATTGGCTATTATTGTAATCTTATCAATCAGATTTTTATTAAATTTATCTATATTATTACTTCTAATATCTTCCGGCCTAAGATTCAAGCATAACTGATAGAAACCTGGCCAGTCTGCTTTATTAAAATTCCATTTTTCTTTAGTTTTCGGTGTTTCCCTCCATGCCCCATTTAAGTTATAGTATGTAATAATGGGGAGATGGTCACTATTAAAATCATCAATGACCTGCCACTCGCATTTAGACGCAATCTCCTCTGAGACCATAGTGAGGTCTAGCCAGGTCCAGGTAAGGTAGGAGTCAGAAAAAAAGGTTGGAGACCCATCATTTAGACAAACAGTTTTAACAGTTTCTATAAATTGTTCCATAATAAGCCCCTGTTTATCGTTAGTCGTAGATCCCCATAAAGAATTACGGCAATTAAAATCTCCTAAAATAATTAATTTATTAGTTTGTGTTTTAGAAATGGAATCCAAATAATTATTTAGTAAGTTTATTTTGTTGACTACCTGGGTGAACATAAAAATTATAAATATCTATATTCTCGACTCCGCCATACACTGTAGTGCCCAAGACCTCAATATTATTTTTGGTCTCATTGAGCGGGATGCGGGAGTAAGACATGTCATTCCTGATGAAAGTAGCTATACCTCCCCTAGTAGAAAAATTATTATTATAAAAAAAACCAAAGTACCCCGGAATATTAAAGTTTCTAAAATATTTTTTATTTTTAGTTTTATCTTGGTTATCATTGTCTAACCAGGTTTCTTGTATGCAAATGACATCTATGGCCGGTTTAGCGTCTACTATATATATTTTTAATTCGTCCCCATGGTTTAGTGATTTAATGCCTTTAGCATTCCACTGGAGAATGGCCAAACCTTTAAATTTATCTATTTTAATTTTAGTTTGTTTATTAGCGCTGTTGTTGTTACTGTTAATATTATCGCTATTATTTACACTATTATTATTGTTACTGTTATTGTTAATTTTGGTTAGGTGTTTGGGTGTAGCTTTATTTCTCGTGTCTCCCATAATTGGTTTGAGGCAGTACTAATTATAAACTCTATTAGTTTAAGTAGTCTAGTCTATATTATGATGACTAGGCGTGGAGACAGGAGTTGGTTTGGCCATTCTCGGTGCATACCAGTTAAAGCTATTTGTTAAAACTTTTGGGTCTTTGATATTAATACCAAGGTGGTGCGAAAAGGCTAGACAGGCTGAGTGCGTAGCCATTTTAATGGTTTCCTCTTGTATATTTCCCTTAATAGGTGCCCCCAGGGAACCGTCCAGAAACAGCCCCGTTAAAACCCGCAGAAGTTGTTCTGCTGTTATGGGCTGGTCTGGGCCGTTGTTTATATTTCTCATTAAGGGGGGGGCGGCTTTGTGTAGGCGTTCCCAGCATTAAAATTATTAGTTCTAAGAAGGGGGGGGGTGGGGCGGATGCCGGTGTGTGTCTTTGACGCTCGACTGGGTTATAAGCCCCCCTTGGTGGGTGGACGGACTCCTCTCTGGGCTTGGAGTTTAATACCCGAATGGCTTCCTGATGGTGGTGGCACTTCTGGCTATGAGTGTAGTGCTGACCCTTACAGTTGGCACATTTTAATGCCTTGGTGCATGGGTTGTCCGTCCCCCCGCTTTGGGTGCTTGTCCCCACACCTAAAGCAGACTGGGTCCCCCCTGGAGCGACATTTTTTTATGCTGTGTCCCCATCTCTGGCACTGCACACATTTTATCGGTTTTGGTCTGAACATTAATAATGGATAAGATTGGGACCTGAAAATTATCAGGTCCACACAGTTATTTTTATCTTTTAACAGCACGTCCCAGTAGCCATTTTTCCAGATTGTAACATTTTTAATATCAAGGTCAGGGTTTTCTTTAATTAAAATATTTTGGAGGTGCACCGCAGACAGCGGTCCGGGTGGCATCCTGACCAACCGTCTGCAAGTGAAGTCTTGTATAGTAGAATTATTGTTTATGGGGTCTTTTACCTTTTCTTTAGTTGGTTTGGTACCGACCACAGTAAACTGGGGTGGTACGGTAGGTCCTGTACTGTGGAAGGGGGCGATCCCAGAACCGCCTTTAGCTGGCTCCACCCCTTTATAGAAGGCCAAGGGTACCTGGGTACCCTTGGGTGGTGGATTGGGAACTGGGGTTTTAGGTGGGAGTGGGGGATACTCCTCGTTAACTGTTGGTTGTTTGTTACTATTTTTTTTAACTAACTGATCACCCCCGGGGCAGGTTGATTTTAGTGCTACTTTCCGTTTCCGGGGGGAGGATTTTTTGTTGGGGGAACGCAAAAATTCTGCACAGACTGGGGCCTTGTTTACATTCTCAAATTGCAGACTGCGTTTAGATTTTTAATTTTTAACAACTGTAAATTCTTTTATAAATTTAGACCGAGAGAGGGTGGCTACTGGGCCAAAGATATCACACGGCTCGTCCCCCCATACTCCCACCGCAACCGGTTGAGCAGATTTTTTGGGGGGGGCCGTACAGTCGTTTGGGTTAGAGTTTGGGGTGGGTGAAGCGGGCGCTCTAACACTAGGCTGTATTGTTGATTGATTGTTTGGAGGTTCGGACTTGTCCGCAGAGGGTAGTTTACTGTCGAGAGGCCTCTCGGCCGTCTCCGAGTCCACTTCGGAGGGAGTCGGAGACCGCCGAGTGGCCTGTGAGTTGGTTTCGGGTTTGACTGGCGTTAGCATGTTTACATTTATCGGGGAAGTGCGGACCTGAACGGAGCCATACAAAGATGACGGTGGTGGGCTGTTGTTTACATTATTTTGGGGGATAGAACTTAAAACCTGAAAATGAATGTTTTGGCTAAGTTGGGAATCTTGTGTGTACCCTAGCTGGGAGGAAGAGGGGGTTGGGGTGTGAGTAGGATCCAGGCTCTTATTAACATCTATGGGCTCCTGGTAGATGGTCTCAAATAAGATCTCTACACTAAGACTGGTGTTTGGGTCAGGGCGGAGATAGAAATAACTGCCTAGTTTAAGGAGGGGGGTCTCTGTTTTGGAGTGAATGAAAACTCTTCCATCCGTGAGCCTGGTGAAAAAGAAAAGAGAGGTTTCTAAGTTGAAAGAGGCATCTGAGGAGATGGAGTTAATGGATTCCTGCAAAAAAAAGTATTCGTACCTGGATGGATTCTTTCCAGCAAAAAGGACTTGTCTAATTCCAGATATGGGGTGTGGGAGGGGTGACATGGGGGGTTTAACAAAGATTTTACTTTTTTTTGCCGATTCATCTCCTGTATATTTTTCGTATATATCATCTTCCAAAAGTCTGTAACGATTGGAAGTAGTAATATTATACTTACCCAACTCTTCATCCGTAGATGTGTGGGTCACCTCCTCCGCCACCCTCCTCTTCCTCTGGCCCTCGTGGTGTGGTGTAGGGGGGAGGATCTTTTTCTTCCTCTTCACTGTCTTGGTGGTGGCTGGTGGCGGCGTCCGTGACCCACTGGCGCTTGCTGAGTCAAGATGAAGTTTGGCGCTTACCTCGCCAGTGACAACAGAGTCGGTGGTTGGGTTGGGATATATATTTATTTCATTATGGGGGACTTCTGGTGGTTCTTCTCCAAGGTAAATGGTTAACTTGTTGGATCCAGTAGAGGAATCCGGTTCCTCATCGCCGTTACCTACATTTTTTTCAGGGTCGGCGGCGACCCCGGCGATGTTGTCCCCCCGGGGGGGTGGGGAATCCGGAAAAGATTCATCGGACGGAAATTCCTCTATGGTTGATAAACTAGGTTTAGTTAATATATCAGCCATGATGTTTCTAATGGATGTTCGGTGCGGTGGTTGTATGGGGGGTTGCGAGCCGCTTATCTTGGGGGATGAGGCATAATACGGCACTTTTTCTCCTGTTTGAGGGGTACCAAAAACATGGTCATGGTCCCAGGCAAGTTGTTCATTTGAAAATCTGTTTGGTGTCATACTGTTATTTAGAACTGCGTCTAACCTATCCATGGATGTATTATGGTTATCGCTCGATTCTTTTACCTCGTTTGTATTTAATTCTAGTTTCCAACATGGCGGCTGTCATGGCGGATAAAGGTCAAGTTGTGGTTTATTGTTATTTTATTCTTTTAATTTTACAAGGTCTTCCTATTGAGATTTATTTATTTAAATATTATAATAGTACAGTATAACAATCAATACTGTCTTAGATAGTAGCTGGCACTACTATAAAACAATAATTAAGAGTTAATAGAGTATTTTACATTTACAATAGACTGCTCAAAATAAACAAAAGGCGGCCATTAGTATCTTAGTGCAAGGGCGGTCAGAGGACGTAATCGTAAGCAATAAATATAGGAATTCTCGATCCTCGAACGGAGCCTGCAAGAAAAATACAATGGAAATACAGTGGCTGGTGACTGACTCTTGTCCAATGATGGTATACTAATATATTTAGAATGAAATAGCTCAAGGCTTTAATAAACTGGACAATATTAACGATTGACCTCTCCCGTTGAAGACAAAAACCGAACTGCGCAACTGAAAAAATGTGTTGTATTACTAAAACAGGCAGCTGTTCACACTTATTTATTGTGAATGGGTCCTGTAATTATGATTGTTGAAGTTTGCCTCGTGGCCATAATGCCCTAAAATAATCTATCAGTCTAGGACAAATGGCCTTGCCCTCTTGTTTGCTAAATTTGAGGCCTGACCTGAGGTTTACCAATCACCATGCTTGTATTGTCAGAACTGATGCCTGTGAAAACACTCTGAACTTGATAATATTTTTTTCTCTTTTGATCTCTTTCAGAAATTGCTGTGTAAGCTGATGCTTGCCGTGTTTCTGTATACGGCCTTGTGCTGCTCCTTGGTTCTCACACCGAGATCTGACGACTTTCCTTCCAAGGTATGTCTGTGTGCACACACATCCTTCAAAGTCTAAAGTCATGGTCGCCCGTCACTTGACCTGTGGGGTCATGCTAGGAGGCGATATGGGAGAAATACCACCAACCTTTGCCTCGCTTAATTGCAAGGGCAATATTGACTTCGTGTTCGATTTCTGAAAATTTTAAAGTAGTTAGATCATCAGTATTAATATGGTCATCACAAAAACAAATTATGCGGGGCTCGAAATGGAAGTAAAATATGGCCTGCTGTTGTATTTAACATAGCAGGCCAAAAGAAATCTGTCCTACTAGAAAAACTATGGCCTGCTGGATATACGGCATCACGGTCGAGGGGAGGGTTTGTGACTATGGCCTGCTGGATATAAGGCATCACGGTCGAGGGGAGGGTTTGTGACTATGGCCTGCTGGATATATGGCATCGCGGTCGAGGGAAGGGTTTGTGACTATGGCCTGCTGGATATACGGCATCGCGGTCGAGGGGAGGGTTTGTGACTATGGCCTGCTGGATATAAGGCATCGCGGTCGAGGGGAGGGTTTGTGACTATGGCCTGCTGGATATACGGCATCACGGTCGAGGGGAGGGTTTGTGACTATGGCCTGCTGGATATAAGGCATCACGGTCGAGGGGAGGGTTTGTGACTATGGCCTGCTGGATATACGGCATCACGGTCGAGGGGAGGGTTTGTGACTATGGCCTGCTGGATATAAGGCATCACGGTCGAGGGGAGGGTTTGTGACTATGGCCTGCTGGATATAAGGCATCACGGTCGAGGGGAGGGTTTGTGACTATGGCCTGCTGGATATAAGGCATCACGGTCGAGGGGAGGGTTTGTGACTATGGCCTGCTGGATATAAGGCATCACGGTCGGGGGAGGGTTTGTGACTATGGCCTGCTGGATATACGGCATCACGGTCGAGGGGAGGGTTTGTGACTATGGCCTGCTGGATATAAGGCATCACGGTCGAGGGGAGGGTTTAGGACTATGGCCTGCTGGATATACGGCATCGCGGTCGAGGGGAGGGTTTGTGACTATGGCCTGCTGGATATACGGCATCGCGGTCGAGGGGAGGGTTTGTGACTATGGCCTGCTGGATATAAGGCATCACGGTCGAGGGGAGGGTTTGTGACTATGGCCTGCTGGATATACGGCATCACGGTCGAGGGGAGGGTTTGTGACTATGGCCTGCTGGATATACGGCATCACGGTCGAGGGGAGGGTTTGGGACTGTGTGGAATATTAGGACCTCTGAGATGTATCTTAGAGCATTATAAAATTAAAATACAACAGAATCACAAGCGCAGCCTCAGCTAAATACAAGATGAGATGATCGTACATACATCTGTCTCTTGAAAAATGACCTGCAATGTTTTTAGTAATTTTAGCAGGTGAATTTTTATTTCTTCACCTACTCAAAGGGTCCAACCTAAACCGTATGACATGTGCTTGAACTTCGTATACCACTACCAAAATGGCGGATAAAGCTGGCTTCGATACACGACGGTGAGTACATTTTGTCTTACAGCTGCTTGCTGAATGCCTTTCTGATTAAAGTAATGTGACGTCACAATTGTAATTCCTAATTTTTCTCTGTTCAGCTTGAAAAAATTAAAAACTAAATTTAGTAGATATGGCAACAGAAATGTAATGCAAATCCCCTCATTTATGAAATAAGTTTCTCAATTCGTGAAGGTTGACCATCTTACATATGTCACTCACGTTAATTAATTTTCAAAACGTCACCTAAGACTAAAACCCGTGTCTTAACTAACGAGAGTGACATAAACACAATAATCAACCGTCACTCGTTGTGGAACTTTCATGTACACAATACAACTTACGTCATATTGTCATTAAATTTTGTCTAAACACATCTGAAAACCCCCAGATGTAGGTCAAGGGTCAGTCAAGGTCACAGTAACCTATTCGAGATACACGACATGCATCCATATACTAGGATTGGTGTTTTAGGTGTCCAGTGGGGGACTAACAACAAACTAATACTACATTGCATTATAATGTCGATTTATTAAACAATATATAAAAACTAAATCATTCATTCCAATGAATCTGGAAATGCGGTGTCCTTGGAGATGACTCCTAGTTAACAACACTGGTGCCCGCCTGGTCTGCCATGATGGACAACCACATGTCTACGGACGGCAGACCTTCCAGAGTATAGTTGGCCGCAGTCTTCACAAACTGTTCTGAAAAACAAAATTTGGAACATACGATTAGGTGTCCTAAACCCGGGGGAGCAGACGAAGATATGCCTAAAGTATAAGAAAATTCTTGGATGGATAATTATATAATGACTAACCAAAACGTATTTGCTTAATTTAGCTTCCAGGGTATACAAACTTTCATCAAGACACTTTTTAAGTGTATAAATATAAATTGTTTCCTTAAAATAACACCCAGAACTTTGATCATGTTTGTTTTGGCCGTCAAAACAACAAGGTTTTTCTTCAATAGCTTTTTTGTGGTTGAATAAAATCGGGAATTAAGTAAACAAATGGATAGAATATTCATTCTAGAGCCGTATCGCAATATTATTTTAATCAGAAAGGCATCCAACATATAGCTGTAAGACAAAATGTACTCACCGTCGTGTAGCGAAGTGAAGTTTTATCCGCCATTTTGGTAGTGGTATATGAAGTTCAAGCATGTGTCATACGGTTTAGGTTGGACCCCTTGCTACTAGGTCTAAAAAATGTACTGCTTTTCATTTTTTGTAGGCCTCTATTTTGATACCTGAAAATGAAATGGCAACCATGTGTATGCCAAATGTCATTATTATTGTAAACTAACTTTATTCACAGCAACTTGTATAAATTACCGACATTCAGTTAATTTACTGCGATCACAATGCATGTAAGCTCTCGGCCATGTGCACAAAATCAAGAATGAAAAATACACAAAACTGCAGTGAAGTATTCATAGATGCCAACAACTATTGTTTTTGTTTTTTTACAAACTTGCATCGCAGTTTATTTGGGTGTGATCTTTGTGTTAACTGTCTGCGACTGTATTGACATGTGCAGACTTCAAGTCTGAACCAAATTGTTAACAACTATGATAAATTACTCTTCTACATTTAATTACCGTTAGTTTTCCCCAAACATTTTGTCCAGACACAAATCATGAAAAAAACATTACAGTGACACAGATGCCACATTCGAACTGTGTAATGTATTGATGTCACAGATATCGACTTTGCTGAGATTGCATAGGGCACAGTTTATTTCTGTCTGCCATTTTATATGGAATACTCTTCAAGAGGGGCGTAAGCCTCCTATATGAGTATATGATGTAATTAATTTGATTTACTATAGTTTGACACCCAATAGCCAATGTATTTTTCGTGCCTGGTTTTCATTAAATATCTATTCTATTAATTAATCTAACTTCATGATGAGTGCATTATACCTTAACGCATGTCATGACATTGTTAGATTATGTCATACTGACCCCACCCCTCTTGAAAAGTATTCCATAAACAAGCAAAATGGCAGAAAACTGCATGTACTTTGCCCGTGCAATCTCGGCGAAATCGATACTGGTGAGATTGTTACAGTTTTGTATGTGGAATCTTTGTCATTGTAATGGTTTTTTCATGATTTGTGACTAGACCAAATTTTGGGGAAATCTAGTGGTAATTAAAGGTAGAAGTACTGTATCATAGTTGTTAACAATTTGGTTTGGCCTTTAGATGACAGTGGAGCATGACCTTTATTCACAGCTTTTGAGACTGGAGTTTGTTGATCAATAGACCATACTTAGGTTGTTGGTGTGTGCACCTCGGTAAAATGGCTGCATACACGCGATCTACATAAATGCAAACTCATCATGAAATAATGTTTTATATTGTACCAGAGTAAAAGTTAAGTTAAAGTTTGTTTTGTTTAATGACACCACTAGAGCACATCGATTAATTAATCATTGGCTAATGGATGTCAAACATTTTGAGGAAACCTGCTACATTTTCCTGAATGCAGCAAGGGATCTTTTACATGCACATTCTCACAGACAGGACAGGGGTGTAGTGTGATCTGGACCTTAGAGGGGGGTGGGGGGTGTGTTCGAATATGAACCAAGTGGACCCTTTTTCTATTTTGTTTTTGCACCACCAGAAACTCCATATGTATAAACCTGTATGTTTTAGTTCTGAAAGCGGACCATTTGCTTCAGCGGGTAGGTCGTCTGAACCCACCACCCCCCCCCACACACACACACACACACACACACACCAGCCTACACCCCTGCAGGAAACCACATACCATAGCCTTTGACCAGTTATGGTGCACTGGTTGGAACAAGAAAAAACCCAATCAGTTGAATGAATCCACTGAGGTGGTTCGATCCTGCAAACACATGCACCTCAGACAAGCACTCGGCCACCTCTGCTCCCGCCCCCTGTATTGTACAAGAATGCATAAGTCTCGAACTGGGGTGTCATTAAATAGTGTTTTCCCTAGCTTGTCTTAGCATGGTGCCTCAATAGTCTAAGACCATCTTGCCTTAATCAGCACCATGCTGCCCTGAGATTAAATAAGCCTTTTTCAGTAATTAATTCTAAAATTGCCTTTATAAAACACCAAAAAAATAGGTATTATTAATTAATAAAATATGACTTTTATATCTTTTGCCATTCATTTATTAAAGCAAGCACATAAATTACATTATAAGTTGTAGAAGCATCTCTCGGGGTATATGGCTTTTTATGTACCCTCTGTGTGTTCTTTTACCCCGAGCCGACATGTTAAACCATATAGCCAAATAATCAAAATAACGCCAGACAATAATTGTTAACAATTTATTAACAGAGCCGTACCACGCGGACGCGCTAGAAACCACTTGCCAGTGATGAAAAATAGTTCCATCGATAAACGACATTGCAGCTTTTAAAAGTATTGAAATAGTGTATTTTATAGTAGAAACAAAATTAATTATGTATACTTGATTGATTATCAATATTATTTATAATCTAATTATTGCTTTAGCATTAACTGGGGTGGCTGGAAACGTTTGGAAATTACAGACGGGGTATAAGAGAATTTGGCTCCGCCCACAGGGGTATAAGGGATTTGTCCAACGGCAAACAACCAATGAGATTAAAGAATTTTACATGAAGGCGAGATAATAATGTTTATTTCAATCAATTTTTGTGTATTTTTAATCAAAATCAAGTGCCCTGAAAATTATGAAAATGCCCCAAAAGTGTTTGGTCTACCATGCCTTGCCTAATTTCTAGGGAAATCACAATTAAACATGTATTAATTCAGTAATTCTAATTCAGTTTTGTGTGCTGTTTTAAAAAGTATAATTGATCTTCGGAGCACCACTAGCTTAGACAGGAACTTGGTTATATTTCACTTTTTGAGATTAGTTCATGGTACAGGGTAGGATCTAGCTTAGTGCTCACCAGAGGTGCTTGGGTCATACGGTCCAAATTCCGCAAGTGTTCTCTTATTGGTTTTTTCGCCCATATCAACCTGTGCCCAGGCCCCATGACTGATATTTAAGGTCATGGTAAGTGCTGTCCTGTCTGAGTAAATGCATATAAAATATCCTTTGCTGCTAATGCAAAAATGTAGCAGGTTTCCTCTGAAGACTGTGTATTGGATATTCTAAGGTGGTCTTTACAAATTAATTTAATTTCTACTACTGACAAAATTGAAAATTAAACAGTGGAGCTCTATAGGCCGATAGGCCCCTTGTGTCCTAGACAAGTTAAAACTGTGTTTTTGTTTGCAGGATGTTAGCCACACGTACCTGGTGGACGTACATCTACCAGATGGCAGCACCCGTTCAGTAACTTGTTTCAAGTGTGGTCCGGGCACCCACGTTAAGAAACACTGCTCGGAAGATTTTCAGAACTCCACATGTGAAGAGTGCGAGGATGGATATTACAACATAGGGTGGAATCAAGCAGAGAGATGCGTAAGCTGCCGTTACGTGTGTATTGATGAAAATGCGAAACTGACGAAATGTACTAAAACTGGAGAAACAGAATGCAAATGTAATGTAGGATTTACATGGGAAGTGGATGATGTGGCATTGAATGAAAAGCATTGCAAGCTGAACACCACGTCAGGTAAACAAACGCTTAAATGTGATGGCTATTATATATAACGGGCGCATCCATTTTGTACCATCCCAGTGAATACGCCCTCTGGTGAGCTGGTGGTTACGTAATACCTAACGTGTCACGCAGGAATTAGTCTTCGAACTGAAGAAACAAAACATACCTGATTCTTGTGGATGCATTGCAATGTTCTGTAATAACATCCATCCCAGTAAGCCAGCAACAAGTATATGTTATTTTTCAATACAAAATAAACCACCATTGTCAGAGTGTTGAAATAACTGTTTTATGTTTTGTCCATAAATTAACCCACGTACTGAAATAATAATCGGAGTGTTTTCTTGATTAATTGTTTTTTTCTTTCCGTGGCCTGTACCTGTGGTTCCTGATTGGCAGGTGTATATTTAGATGGTCTAGACACTACAAAGACGTGCCTCTTTTATTAAGATTACAGGGTATTGTGTGATAACCACGCGGACACCCCTCAAATCATAATGGACATTATCAGCTGTCCTGCTTTATTACTGTAAGTAATTCTGTAAAACCCTTGATTAAGTAGACTTTCCCATCTAAAATCACAAAACTGACCAATTACGTAGTCCCAAAGAAAAGAAAATTATCATTTGGATATCGTGAGTGGGAATGTACCCTACCAACAATATGCATTTTTTTCTTTAGATTTTTTAAGAGTAAAATACTATAACTTCATTTCGTTCTATTGATCCAAATTGAAATATATTTAGTTAAATAGTTTATTATACTATCAAGTCATTTATGTTGTTTTACAAGTCAGGTTGATGAAAGCGAAGCGCCTTGTCGTAAATTAGAGTGTTTGTTTACACTGCATAGAGGCGTTGGACGGAGCTGATATCACATTGCCCCAAGCTATCCCATCAGACATAACAAAAATGAAAAAAAAATTGCTGCACCCAGTTAGCAGGAATAATCACGTTTTTTTTATTAACTCTAAAATTACGCGTTTTTCATTTCTTAAAGTATCAGTATGTGTTGGTCGTCCAGGTATGCATCTTTCCAACACATCAGGCTCATATTTAATTAATCCTCCCTTTGGGGTGGGGGGGGAGGGGGGGGGGCGTAGCCCAGTGGTTGGTCTAGACTCCAGGATGGATTCCCATCAAGGGGTTACTGTTTGCAGTATGCCTGCAGTATATTACTGTAACAAATCTTCGAGTACCAGTGTCAAAATGGTATACATTACTTTTTAGATCATATGTATTGATGATATTTGGATTCTGCTTATGAGCTTGGGAAACCAAAATGGTGACCTTTTTGCTTGGGTTTTGTGGGGGAAAATACATATATTTTTTATTTAGTATTTTTGCTAGCCGTTGGGCTTGGCAGGAGAAAGTATTTACTAACCCCATGGTGAAAAATACTAACCACAGCCTTTGGGCTACGTAAGTGCAAAGTTAGTTTTCTTGCATACATGTATATGAATAGTTCAGACCATGTCGCCCAAATTGTAATAGATGCTATTTAGGAAGATTATGTGACATGACTGCAAGAGGGTAACCTTGGTCTTCTGGGAGATTCTAGCCGGTTGGCCAGTTCGTTGCTGGGGTGGGGGTCAGGTGGGGTGTCTGAAGTCAGGTTAAGTATTCATGAAAATAATAATAAAATAAAATAATCTCCATTCTGTTTTGCTGGTACTGATTGAAACGTAATGATGTCAACCGATGGGCAGGTGTCACAGAAGCCTCAATGTATTAACATTTTCTTTTTCTTCTAAAAAAACAAAGATGTGGACGAGAGTCGAGGAACTGACCCCCCGACCAGAGGAACTGACCCCCCCATGAGATGTGCGGTGGTGATCAATGAGGAGAACGGTCATTGTGTGATGTGCAACATGTGTCAACGTGGGGAGTCCATTGAGAGGTTCGGCTGTAAGGTGGTGCATGAGAAAAACTGTTTGAAAGGTACATACATAACAGATAGGATAGCACATACCACGGCCTTTGATATACCAGTCGTGATGCACTGGTTGGAACAAGAAATACCCTGATGGAGATCAGTCCTTAACTAATCGCACATCAAACGAGCACTTTACTGTTGGTCTATACCGCGCCCCTCAGTACATATTTATATATATATATATATATACACACACACACGTGTATATATATAGAGATTATTGCATGAGCAGGAGTGCCATGCAGAATTTATGGAATTTATGAAATGAGTTTGGAATTTCTGTTATTCCATGAGCGAGAGCAAGTGGTACACATGTTTAATACAATTTCCAAATGAGTTTAATAAATTTTGTATGGCACTACTGCGAATGTTATAATTTATTTATTATCCACAAACGTTAAATATGTTTGTAATGGCTTCACAGTCAAAGTTAACAGCATTCAGGGATGTCAGTTACAGTGACTACAGTTGAGTCATAAGTGTGTCGTAACAGTTGTCAGTGTGTTATTATGACCCTTACCATATACATTTAGATAGCATCAGAAAATATATGTATGTAACCATTTATTGTAGACCATATGGGTAATAAATACAATTATGTGATTATATAAAGGCACATACACCCAGTTATTTGATTATTTAAAGGTACAAGCACACAATTATGATTATTTAAAGGTACCTACACGCAACTACATGTATGTGATTATATAAAGATACAAACACAATTATGTGTCTTATGATTATTTAAAGGTACAATAACACAATTATTTGATGATTTATAGGTACAAACACAATTATGTGTTTATTTAAAGGTACAAACACACAATTATGTGACTATATAAAGGTACAAACACACAAATGTCTGATTGTTTAAATGTACATACACATAATTATGTGATTATTTAAAGGTTTATACACTCAATTTTGTGATTATATAAAGACACATACTTATAGAATATTAAATGAGCTTCCATTTCGTATCATATTTATGTCCCAAGTTAAATAGTTTTCAGTTGTCCCAAGCTTTCGTGAGTATCAAGTGAAAGTATTTCGCGAGGGACATAAACATGATACGAAATGATAATATGTTTAATATCCTGTTTATTACCCATAATTGATTATTTATATCACACAACTCTTTTGGTTGATGTTCCTGTAAGGTTATAGGCCTAGTGTCTAGTGGGACATATCACACAACTCTTTTGGTTGACGTTCCTGTAAGGTTATAGGCCTTGTGTCTAGTGGGACGTATCGCACAACTCTTTTGGTTGACGTTCCTGTAAGGTTATAGGCCTAGTGTCTAGTGGGACGTATTACACAACTCTTTTGGTTGACATTCCTGTAAGGTTATAGGCCTAGTGTCTAGTGGGACGTATCACACAACTCTTTTGGTTGACGTTCCTGTAAGGTTATAGGCCTAGTGTCTAGTGGGACATATGACACAACTCTTTTGGTTGACATTCCTGTAAGGTTATAGGCCTAGTGTCTAGTGGGACGTATCACACAACTCTTTTGGTTGACGTTCCTGTAAGGTTATAGGCCTAGTGTCTAGTGGGACGTATCACACAACTCTTTTGGTTGACGTTCCTGTAAGGTTATAGGCCTAGTGTCTAGTGGGACGTATCACACAACTCTTTTGGTTGACGTTCCTGTAAGGTTATAGGCCTAGTGTCTAGTGGGACGTATTACACAACTCTTTTGGTTGACATTCCTGTAAGGTTATAGGTCTAGTGGGACATATGACACAACTCTTTTGGTTGACGTTCCTGTAAGGTTATAGGCCTAGTGTCTAGTGGGACGTATCACACAACTCTTTTGGTTGACGTTCCTGTAAGGTTATAGGCCTAGTGTCTAGTGGGACGTATCACACAACTCTTTTGGTTGACGTTCCTGTAAGGTTATAGGCCTAGTGTCTAGTGGGACATATCACACAACTATTTTGGTTGACATTCCTGTAAGGTTATAGGCCTAGTGTCTAGTGGGACATATGACACAACTCTTTTGGTTGACATTCCTGTAAGGTTATAGGCCTAGTGTCTAGTGGGACGTATCACACAACTCTTTTGGTTGACGTTCCTGTAAGGTTATAGGCCTAGTGTCTAGTGGGACGTATCACACAACTCTTTTGGTTGACGTTCCTGTAAGGTTATAGGCCTAGTGTCTAGTGGGACGTATCACACAACTCTTTTGGTTGACGTTCCTGTAAGGTTATAGGCCTAGTGTCTAGTGGGACATATCACTTTGATATGAACCAAGATATTTTTAACCATATGGGTGTCACGGTGATCTAGTCCCACGATATGTATAATACCTTAGGTGGCTCGTACCTCTAGGGGTCATGGACTATAGTCGATCACGTGACATCAAGTAACAATCAAGCTTGTGTACTTTTATCTCCCAGCCGTAATGTTGGCTGCTATACTATGTATGGTCCTATTAAAAATAACTCCAACAACAGTGATTTTGGGAAACAATTATTATTGTACCATACAAATCCTTCATATTGTGTGACTTAATTACCCTGTTACATTAACAGTAAACAAATCTAACAAGGGATATAAGGGTTATTCTTATATTAGCCTCCCCCTTGTTAATTACAACAACTAGCCGATATCTTTATCGGATTAACTTCTGATTCTTACTTTATCAGGCTTATCTATCAGTTAGATTAATCCACAGGTTAGGGTTACCGACATCACATACGAGTTCTACTAAACAAACAATAATATCACACAAATAATACATCAACGACCAGAACAGATCAGAAAGCATACCTGACTACAAATACATGACACCTTGTTGATTTTCAGACCTCCATGGTGGCCATCTTGAATATTTTAAATTGCTCAAGGATGATGACTCTACACCCACCTAGATATTATTATATATGCCCCAAAGATAAATAAACACCATTAAAAAAAACTATAACCGCGAATTTTTGGTTAGGCCAAAAATCGCCTCTCTGCTGCCGGACTAAGACGTCATCCAAGTCATTGGTTTGTAAGCTTGAAATGGTCCAATAATAATGTACATTACACCAGTGCATCATAAGTTCTCAGTAAGAAATTATTATTTTTATTTTCCCTGTGCCCACTGGGATAATAAATGTACAAATAACTTGTTCTTGGTTGGTTTTACCACTCTCGTCACATCTAAAATAATGAAAACAAGACGAAATGGACTGTGGAATTTGTTACGCCAACAGGGCTCGAAATGACTGCCTGTAAAAAGCAGTCCAGTTTTTAGCCCTAGCAGAATTAAAAATTCACCTGCTAAACCTACCCCAAAAAATTGCAGGTCATTTTTCAGCTTCACTTTGACTGTTATATTTGTATCCCACAATTCTCATAATTAAATCTCGTAGGTCCCTTTTTTTTCACACACAATCCCAAAAACCCCTCTCATATACTGTCTTATTTCTAGCACGTCATCTTTTTTCTTAAGACATCTCTTTTTTTTGTGGCCTACTATTTTTAATTCCTATTCAAGCTAAGCTGTCTTCACTTTGGTTTGGTGTATGTTTATTTTGTATGTGCATCTGTTTATAATCCAGGCGAAATGAACCACAGTTTTATAAAACGCGCGCTTGTTTTGGGATCAATCCCTGTCGATGGGCCCATTGGGCTATTTCTTGTTCCAACCAGTGCACCACAACTGGTATATCAAAGCCTGTAGTATGTGCTGTCCTGTCTGGGATGATGCATATAAACCATGTTTCCTCTCTGAGACTCAGAATTACCAGTGTGACATCTGATAGACAATGATTCATAAATCAATATGCTCCAGTGGTGGTGTTGATCAAAACAAACTAACTGCTGCATAGTTCAGTTGGACCACCTCAGAAAGTCTTTAGTAAATCAATATGCTCCAGTGGTGGTGTTGATCAAAACAAACTAACTGCTGCATAGTTCAGTTGGACCACCTCAGAAAGTCTTTAATAAATCAATATGCTCCAGTGGTGGTGTTGATCAAAACAAACTAACTGCTGCATAGTTCAGTTGGACCACCTCAGAAAGTCTTTAATAAATCAATATGCTCCAGTGGTGGTGTTGATCAAAACTAACTGCTGCATAGTTCAGTTGGACCACCTCAGAAAGTCTTTAATAAATCAATATGCTCCAGTGGTGGTGTTGATCAAAACAAACTAACTGCTGCATAGTTCAGTTGGACCACCTCAGAAAGTCTTTAGTAAATCAATATGCTCCAGTGGTGGTGTTGATCAAAACAAACTAACTGCTGCATAGTTCAGTTGGACCACCTCAGAAAGTCTTTAGTAAATCAATATGCTCCAGTGGTGGTGTTGATCAAAACAAACTAACTGCTGCATAGTTCAGTTGGACCACCTCAGAAAGTCTTTAGTAAATCAATATGCTCCAGTGGTGGTGTTGATCAAAACAAACTAACTGCTGCATAGTTCAGTTGGACCACCTCAGAAAGTCTTTAGTAAATCAATATGCTCCAGTGGTGGTGTTGATCAAAACAAACTAACTGCTGCATAGTTCAGTTGGACCACCTCAGAAAGTCTTTAGTAAATCAATATGCTCCAGTGGTGGTGTTGATCAAAACAAACTAACTGCTGCATAGTTCAGTTGGACCACCTCAGAAAGTCTTTAATAAATCAATATGCTCCAGTGGTGGTGTTGATCAAAACAAACTAACTACTGCATAGTTCAGTTGGACCACCTCAGAAAGTCTTTAATAAATCAATATGCTCCAGTGGTGGTGTTGATCAAAACAAACTAACTGCTGCATAGTTCAGTTGGACCACCTCAGAAAGTCTTTAATAAATCAATATGCTCCAGTGGTGGTGTTGATCAAAACAAACTAACTGCTGCATAGTTCAGTTGGACCACCTCAGAAAGTCTTTAGTAAATCAATATGCTCCAGTGGTGGTGTTGATCAAAACAAACTAACTGCTGCATAGTTCAGTTGGACCACCTCAGAAAGTCTTTAATGAATCAATATGCTCCAGTGGTGGTGTTGATCAAAACAAACTAACTGCTGCATAGTTCAGATGGACCACCTCAGAAAGTCTTTAATAAACCAATATGCTCCAGTGGTGGTGTTGATCAAAACAAACTAACTGCTGCATAGTTCAGTTGGACCACCTCAGAAAGTCTTTAATAAATCAATATGCTCCAGTGGTGGTGTTGATCAAAACAAACTAACTGCTGCATAGTTCAGTTGGACCACCTCAGAAAGTCTTTAATAAATCAATATGCTCCAGTGGTGGTGTTGATCAAAACAAACTAACTGCTGCATTGGAGTTCAGTTGGACCACCTCAGAAAGTCAATAAATCAATATGCTCCAGTGGTGGTGTTGATCAAAACAAACTAACTGCTGCATAGTTCAGTTGGACCACCTCAGAAAGTCTTTAATAAATCAATATGCTCCAGTGGTGGTGTTGATCAAAACAAACTAACTGCTGCATAGTTCAGTTGGACCACCTCAGAAAGTCTTTAGTAAATCAATATGCTCCAGTGGTGGTGTTGATCAAAACAAACTAACTGCTGCATAGTTCAGTTGGACCACCTCAGAAAGTCTTTAGTAAATCAATATGCTCCAGTGGTGGTGTTGATCAAAACAAACTAACTGCTGCATAGTTCAGTTGGACCACCTCAGAAAGTCTTTAATAAATCAATATGCTCCAGTGGTGGTGTTGATCAAAACAAACTAACTGCTGCATAGTTCAGTTGGACCACCTCAGAAAGTCTTTAGTAAATCAATATGCTCCAGTGGTGGTGTTGATCAAAACAAACAAACTGCTGCATAGTTCAGTTGGACCACCTCAGAAAGTCTTTAGTAAATCAATATGCTCCAGTGGTGGTGTTGATCAAAACAAACTAACTGCTGCATAGTTCAGTTGGACCACCTCAGAAAGTCTTTAGTAAATCAATATGCTCCAGTGGTGGTGTTGATCAAAACAAACTAACTGCTGCATAGTTCAGTTGGACCACCTCAGAAAGTCTTTAGTAAATCAATATGCTCCAGTGGTGGTGTTGATCAAAACAAACTAACTGCTGCATAGTTCAGTTGGACCACCTCAGAAAGTCTTTAATAAATCAATATGCTCCAGTGGTGGTGTTGATCAAAACAAACTAACTGCTGCATAGTTCAGTTGGACCACCTCAGAAAGTCTTTAGTAAATCAATATGCTCCAGTGGTGGTGTTGATCAAAACAAACTAACTGCTGCATAGTTCAGTTGGACCACCTCAGAAAGTCTTGTATCTGGCATCATTTTCAATTTTTAAAATAAATCTTAGGTTTTATTACATTTCGTTTGGCTAATGAAAGGTAGCATTAGGCTAAAGGTTTTCTGATCAAATTGGAAGCTGGTAAGCAATTTACGAGGGTATTGTACTGTAGATTCAGTGTTATGTTGGGAGGAGGGGTGGAGGTATACAACTGTAGATTAAGTGTTATGTTGGGAGGAGGGGTGGAGGTATACAACCGTAGATTCAGTGTTATGTTGAGAGGAGGGGTGGAGGTATACAACCGTAGATTCAGTGTTATGTTGGGAGGAGGGGTGGAGGTATATAACTATAGATTCAGTGTTTTAAATTCAGTGTTATGTTGGGAGGAGGGGTGGAGGTATACAACCATAGATTCAGTGTTATGTTGAGAGGAGGGGTGGAGGTATACAACCGTAGATTCAGTGTTATGTTGGGAGGAGGGGTGGAGGTATATAACTATAGATTCAGTGTTGTAAATTCACTGTTCTGTTGGGAGGAGGGGTGGAGGTATATAACCGTTGTGACGGAACATGCTCTTAATTTTGTTTTCGCCTGTGGCGATATTAATTGTTTTAGAGGGCTGTGTGCAGTTCCAATATGCACTTAAGCCCAGGTGGGCACTTTGTTACGTAATACCTCTGCGCGACAGTGGTCGAGCTGTACCCTCTAATACACACCCAGTCCAGGTGTGAAGGCCATGTGGCCAGTAGTTACGTAATACCTCCACTAGTTCGGTACGTTCGGGGTATTGCTGGCGAACTAGGCGACGACAGTCTAGGCTTGTAAGAAAAAAATACTGCTTGGTCGCTGTGGAAATATACACATCATAAGATTCGGTTCCGCGTACTGTCTCCGGACCAGTCTGGGATTTTTATAATAAATAGCTATGGTTTTAGAGATATCGGGGAGAAACAAAAGGAAGGCTCCAAGGGATCGTTGTCCGTTTGGACTTGGTAAATATTATTTCTGCTCTGTTGTATAACCTTGATGTGATTGATGTGACTTTAAATATTTTAATACTGTATTATACCAATATTATTTAGACGGTGCTGCCGGTCTGACGCAGTAAACTGTAGGCTCACTGTTCTAATATATATAAAGCTTAACCAGTCATCCTAGAGGACCTAGGTAAACTGTAGGTTATTGTCTTTATTGTGATAGGTACCAGTATTAATTCTGTATTACAAGGTTACTGAATGAGTAGTTAAGGGTTAATTAAAAATTAACCAGTTAGGAATAGAGTTGTAATTCCTTTATTAATTAAGTTCCCCTGGAAGCGTTTCTCAATTATCACACGTGTGGGTGTTGTGTCACGGTGAAGTGATTAGAATATTGTGTAAACTAGACACCTAGTGATTAACTAATTAAGTAATCAGTTCTGGGTTGTTATTATTTGTTGTTGTTAATTAACTACTGCGGCAGTACATTTGTCAGCATAGTATTAATACGGATTCCAAAGTGTATTGTGTTTTTGTTGTGTTTTCTAGTGAACTAAACGTGCTATATTACATATACTTTATATAAGATCTTATCTCTGATCATACCTAGACGAGCCACGCGGGTATAACTGCCTGTTACAGAGAGATCTAATAGATATACAGTTAGGAGAGATATTTGGATAATCGTGTTTCATTCAGTTACGGGTATTATAGGATCCCCGTGACAACCGTAGATTCACTGTTATGTTGGGTGGAGGTGTACAACCGTAGATTCACTGTTATGTTTGGAGGAGGGGTGGGGATGGGGGACATGTATGCAAACTTTAGATCTCACTTATTTAGGATAACGGGGACTTTTCTGAGGGCAGGAAGGTTGTTTTAGTTCAGTACTGTCATTAACACGTGCTGTAGAGTTGTCAAGTTATTTTAACGTACATGTACATGTAATTAACCGTAATATTTCAGTGGTTTTGAGGTGTTTTAGTTCAGTACTGTCATTAACACATGCTGTAGAGTTGTCAAGTTATTTTAACGTACATGTACATGTAATTAACCGTAATATTTCAGTGGTTTTGAGGTGTTTTAGTTCAGTACTGTCATTAACACATGCTG